>NC_085141.1:370868792-370940057 GCF_024139115.2 Armigeres subalbatus | reverse complement strand
TGAAAGGAGGCTTCTGAAAGGAGGCTTGAGCCTCTTGAAAGGGAGGCTTCCGAGCTCTTGAAAGGAGGCTTAGCTTCTTGAAAGGAGGCTCTGAGCTCTTGAAAAGGAGGCTCTGAGCTCTTGAAAGGAGGCTCTGAGCCTCTGAAAGGAGGCTTCCTGAGCTCTTGAAAGAGGCCTGAGCCTCTGAAAGGAGGCTTCCTGAGCCTCTTGAAAGGAGGCTCTGAGCTCTTGAAAGGAGGCTTCCGAGCCTCTTGAAAGGAGGCCTGAGCTCTTTGAAAGGAGGCCTGAGCCCTTGAAAGGAGGCTTCTGAGCCTCTTAGAGGCCTGAGCTCTTGAAGGAGGCTTCTGAGCTCTTGAAAGGAGGCTCTGAGCTCTGCCTTTGAAAGGAGGCTTCTGAGCTCTCTTGAAGGAGGTCGAGCCTCTTGAAAGGAGGCTTCTGAGCCTCTTGAAAGGAGGCTTGAGCCTTGAAAGGAGGCTTTGAGCTTGAAAGGAGGCTTTGAGCTCTTAAAGGAGGCTCTGAGCTCTTTGAAAGGAGGCTTCTGAGCTCTTGAAAGGAGGCTTGAGCTCTGAAAGGAGGCTCTGAGCCTTCTTGAAAGGAGGCTTCTGAGCTCTCTTGAAAGGAGGCTTCTGAGCCTCTTGAAAGGAGGCTCTGAGCTCTCTTGAAAGGAGGCTCTGAGCCTCTTTGAAAGGAGGCTCTGAGCCTCTTGAAAGGAGGCTTGAGCTCTCTGGAAAGGAGGTTTGAGCCTCTTGAAAGGAGGCTCTGAGCTCTTTTTGAAAGGAGGCTCGAGCCTTTTGAAGGGGAGGCCTGAGCTCTTGAAAGGAGGCTTCTGAGTCTTGAAAGGAGGCTTCTGAGCCTCTTTGAAAGGAGGCTTCTGAGCTCTTGAAAGGAGGCCTGAGCTCTGGAAGGAGGCTCTGAGCCTCTTGAAAGGAGGCTTCTGAGCTCTTGCGAAGGAGGCCTGGAGCTCTTGAAAGGAGGCTCTGAGCTCTCTTGAAGGGAGGCTCTGAGCTTCTTGAAAGGAGGCCTGAGCCTCTTGAAAGGAGGCTTCCTGAGCCCTTGAAAGGAGGACTTCCGAGCTCTTGAAAGGAGGCTCTGAGTTTCTTGGAAAGGAGGCTTCTGAGCTTGGAAAGGAGGCTCTGAGCTCTTTGAAAGGAGGCTCTGAGCTCTTGAAAGGAGGCTCTGAGCTCTTGAAAGGAGGCTCGAGCCTCTTGAAAGGAGGCTTCGAGCTCTCTTGAAAGGAGGCTCTGAGCTCTTTGAAAGGAGGCTTCGAGCCTTGAAAGGAGGCCTTGAGCCTCTTGAAAGGAGGCTTCTGAGCCTTCTTGAAAGGAGGCTTCTGAGCCTCTTTTGGAAGGAGGCTTCCCTTGGAGCTCTCTTGAAAGGAGGCTTCTGAGCCTCTGAAAGGAGGCCTGAGCCTCTTGAAAGGAGGCTTCTGAGCTCTTGAAAGGGAGGCTTGAGCTTTGAGGAGGCTCTGAGCTCTTGAAAGGAGGTGAGTCTTCTGAAAGGAGGTTTGAGCTCTTTTGAAAGGGAGGCTTCTGAGCCTTCTGAAAGGAGGCTTCTGAGCTCTTGAAAGGAGGCTCTTGAGCTCTTGGAAAGGAGGCCTGAGCCTCTTAAAGGAGGCTTCTGAGCCTCTTGAAAGGAGGCTTCTGAGCCTCTTGAAAGGAGGCAAGGGGCTCTGACTTCTTGAAAGGGAGGCTTCTGAGCCTCTTGAAAGGAGGCCTGAGCCTCTTGAAAGGAGGTTTGTTTCTGAGGAGGCTCTGAGCCTCTTGAAAGGAGGCTCTGAGCCTCTTGAAAGGAGGCTTGAGCCTCTAAGGAGGCTCTGAGCCTCTTGAAAGGAGGCTTCTGAGCTCTTGAAAGGAGGCTTCCAGCCTCTTGAAAGGAGGCTTCCTGAGCCTCTTGAAAGGAGGCTCTGAGCCCTTGAAAGGAGGCTCTGAGCTCTCTTGAAAGAGGCTCTGAGCTCAAAGGAGGCTTTGAGCTCTTGAAAGAGGCTCTGAAGGAGGCTCTGCTCTTTGAAAGGAGGCTCTGCCTTTAAGGAGGCTTCTGAGCCTCTTGAAAGGAGGCCTGAGCCTCTTGAAAGGAGGCCTACTTTCTGAAAGGAGGCTCTGAGCCTTGAAAGGAGGACTTGAGCCTCTGAAGGAGGCTTCTGAGCTCTTGAAGGGAGCTTGAGCCTCTGAAAGGAGGCTTCCGAGCTTGGAAAGGAGGTCGAGCTCTGAAAGGAGGCTTCTGAGCCTCTTGAAAGGAGGCTTCGAGGACTTCTTGAAAGGAGGCTTCCGAACTCTCTTGAAAGGAGGCTTCTGAGCTCTCTGAAAGGAGGCTTCTGAGCTCTTGAAAGGAGGCTTCCGAACCTCTTTGAAAGGAGGCTCTCTGAACCTCTTGAAAGGAGGCTCTGAGACCTCTTGAAAGGAGGCTTCCAGCCTTTGAAAGAAGGCTTCGAACTCTTGAAAGGAGGCTTCCTGATCCTTGAAAGGAGGGCCTGAACTCTTGAAAGGATGCTTCGAACTCTCTGAAAGGAGGCCTGAGCTCTTGAAAGGAGGCTTCTGAGCCTCTTGAAAGGAGGCTTTGAGTTTGAAAGGAGGCTCTGAGCTCTTAAAGGAGGCTTCGAGCCTCTTGAAAGGAGGCTCTGAGCCTCTTGAAAGGAGGCTTCTGAGCCTCTTGAAAGGAGGCTTCTGAGCCTTCTTGAAAGGAGGCTCTGAGCTCTCTGAAAAGAGCCTGAGCCTCTTGAAAGGAGGCTTCCGAGCTCTCTTGAAAGAGGCTCCTGAGCCTCTGAAAGGAGGCTCAGCTCTTGAAAGGAGGCTTCCAAGCCTCTGAAAGGAGGCTCTGAGCCTCTTGAAAGGAGGCCTGAGCCTCTTGGAAAGGAGGCTTGAGCCTCTTTGAAAGGAGGCTTCTGAGCTCTTGAAAGGAGGCCTGAGCCTCTTGAAAGGAGGCTTCTGAGCCTCTTGAAAGGAGGCTTCGAGCCTCTTGAAAGGAGGTTGAGTTGAAAGGGAGGTTTGAGCTTCTGAAGAGGTTGAGTTTTGAAAGGAGGGCTTGAGCTCTTGAAAGGAGGCTTGAGCCTTGAAAGGAGGCTTGGCTTTCTTGAAAGGAGGCTCTGAG
Organism: Armigeres subalbatus; assembly: GCF_024139115.2. Lineage (NCBI taxonomy): Eukaryota > Metazoa > Arthropoda > Insecta > Diptera > Culicidae > Armigeres > Armigeres subalbatus. The sequence continues at coordinate 370,936,973 of NC_085141.1, read as the reverse complement.
CCTTCTTGAAAGGAGGCTTCTTTTAAAGGAGGCTTCGAGCTCTCTTGAAAGAGGCTCTGAGCTCTTGAAAGGAGGCTTCAAGCCTCTTGAAAGGAGGCTTGAGCTCTCTTGAAAGGAGGCTTCTGAGCCTTCTTGAAAGGAGGCTTGAGCCTCTTGAAAGGAGGCTTCTGAGTCTTGAAAGGAGGCTCTGAGCCTCTTGAAAGGGAGACTCTGAGCCTCTTGAAAGGAGGCTTCTGAGCCTCTGAAGGGAGACTGAGCTCTCTGAAAGGAGGCTCTGAGCCTTGAAAGGAGGCCTGAGCTTTGGAAAGGAGGCTCTGAGCTCTTGAAAGGAGGCTTCTGAACTTTGAAAGGAGGCTCTGAACCTCTGAAAGGAGGCTTCTGAGCCTCTTTGAAAGGAGGCTCTGAGCCTCTTGAAAGGAGGCCTGAGCTCTCTTGAAAGGAGGCTCTAACCTCTTGAAAGGAGGCTTCCTGAACCTCTTGGGAGGCTTGAACCTCGAAAGGAGGCTTCCTGAATCTTGAAAGAAGGCTTCCGAACCCTTGAAAGGAGGCTTCCGATCCTCTTGAAAGGAGATGCTTCCGAACTCTTGAAAGATGTTCATGAAGGAAGCCTTGAGCTGCTTGAAGAAGGCTTCGAGAGTCGTAAAGGATGCTTCTAACCTCTTGCAACGAAGCAACCGAGTTTTAGTGAAAAATCATTTTGTTCATTCGACGTTTTGATTTTTTGATCTTTTGTTCCGCAGCCCTTCATACATTGTGCTGGTTGTCTCAATTGGGATTTAATGATCGCATCACATATTATGTACAACATAAATTTTTGAAATAGAAAATACACAATTATCAAAACTTTATTAATGAATTTTGATTGAAATTGTAATATGTCCGCCATTATGCATTTTGTCCGAGGTACCCCTAGTACCAGGAAAATCCTCAGGGTACATGCAGGTAGAGAACCGTGATCTAGAGACATCGAACGGTCAATAAAAAACAATAAATTCAAAAAATAACTAAATATTCAATATTGAATTTTACGAATTTTTTCCTGACCTCAATCAAAATTCCTGGTTTTCCAGGTTTCTAGGGTGTCGACTACCCTGTCATAAATTCTCAATTTTTGGATTCTTTGATCATCAGATTTTTAAGTTTTGAACTTTAGATCTTTGAATTTTTTGAAATTCGAATTTATTGATTCAAGAATCTCTTGATTTTTGGATTATTGGAATTTCAGATTCTCATATTTCTGGATTTCAGATCGTGAATTTCTTTTTTATTGATTCGATTCTTTTTTTTGATTGTTTTTTTTGGATTATTGAAGTTTAAAACTTTCAAACCATTAAACTTTTAGAATATTGAAATTGAGATTTTAAAAATTTTAGAATTTTTGAATTTCAAAGTTTTTGGGTTTGTAGATTTATTCATTTTTGATATTCAAGAGTTCTAAATAAGGGTTTGAAGACCGAGCAACACACATGTTGTAAATCAGTCTATTATACGTCATATATGAGTTATTTCAACCAAATCAATGTGAATTGTTCTGCTAGGGAATTTTCAGATGCTTGAATTTCTGAATTTTAGATTTTTGAGCTTTGGCATTTTGAAGAAATCCTAATTTTTAGATTTTGAATTTTGAATCTCTTCGAATATATATGTTTTTTAGAATTCTTGGATTTTGAGTTTGAAGTTTTTGATTTTTGGATAATTGGATATTTTTCTAATAAAATAGATTTTGACTTTTGTGTTGATAAATTTTGGATCTTTGATTGGATTCAAAACCCTTTGAATTTTGTATTTATGGAATTGGATTTTGAATTCACTGGTTTTCGGATGTTTCAATTTCTGAATTTTTGATTTCTAAATTTTAAGACATTTGAGTTTTTGATTTTTGATTTTTGGGTTCGAGCATTCATTCTGGATTTTAGGACTTAGAATTTAAAAATTTCCATCTTTATTATTATCCTGAATTTTAAATTTATGGCCTTTGAAATTTAAAAATTCGTTTTTTAATTTTTTGAAAAGATTTCAAAATTTTAAATTTGGATTGTTGGATCTCCTTTTGAATTGATTTTCTTTTGGTTCTTGAATTTTAGATCTTGAATTTTGAAGTTATTGGACTTGAGTTGTTGAATTTTTGGATTTTTAGATACAAGGATTTAAATTTTTGGTTTTGGAATTTTGAAATTTTCGTATTTTTAGATGTTTGAATTTTTGGATTTTTCGTAAAATTTGATATTCGTTTGATTTGTTTTATTTGTCTAATTCATTTAATTCGTTTTCGTTTTATTGTTTTTTTTATTGTTTTGATTTTTGATTATTTTAACTCTTTTTGTGGATCCTTTGATCAGTTGAATACTCTATATTTTTGATTATTTCGCATTGCTTGATTCGTCAACATTTAATTCGTTTAGTTAGGAATGATTTTTCTGATTTATTTGATTTTTGGATTTGTTTGATTCTACAATTCGTTTAATTCTTAGATTCGTTTGAGTTTTGAATTCTTTTAACATTTGGACTACAGCATTTTTAAATTTCAAAACATATGATTTTTTATACTTTGGCTAAATGTTTTTTTTATAAATTGTTTAATTTTACTTTGATTCTGTGAATTTTCTGATTTGTTTAATTTTTTGGTCTTCTGACTCGTTTGGTCCGTTTCCTCTTTTATTTTCTCTGCTTCAATGATTCGTTTGATTTGTTGGATTTATAATTCAGTTTGAGTCGATGATTTGTTTGATTCATTTGTTTTGTTTCTTTCGTTTGAATATATTTATTCTTTCAATTAAATCTTTGTTTAGAATGATTTAGGCCATCTTAGGCTGAAAGTCTCCTAAAAAGTTAATAAAAGTTTTTTAGAACGAACTCGTTCAATTTGTTTGATTAATTTCATTCGTTTGATTTATTTGAATTGTCTCCATTTGATTGTTTGATTTGATTGTTTTTATGCGTTATTATAGTCGTCTGATTCTTTTGTCTGCTTCGATTGATTGGGACGTTTCATTTAATTTGTCTGATTCGTTGAATTTGTCTAATAAAACGAATAAAATTATCGAAAGAATCAAACGAATATGAATGAATTGATTCGTTTGATTTGTTTGGTTTTATTGTTTCGTTTGTTTGGTTTTTTAATGTTTTGTTTTCTTATTTTTTATTCCTCAACCCTTGATTCTTTGGACCCTTTTGATCTGTTGTTTTTTATAACTTTGATTATTTTGATTAGCTTCTTTCGATCCCCTAAATCATTTAATTCTGTTTGATGCTTGCTTCTTTAATTTGTTTGAAACTAAATAGATTGGTCTTTGATTCGTTTGATTCGTTTAATTCGTTTAATTTTTGGACTTTATGGTTTTGATATTAGAAATTTATCCGATTAAAAGATACTGTTTTGTTTGCTTCGAATAATTTGTCTGATTCTTTAACTCGTCTGCTTCAATGGATTCTGTGATTAATTTGTTTTATTTATTCATTACATCGATCGATTTTTGTTTTGGTCATTTTCGATTGATTTGTTTATATTTTGATTCTTAATTATTTATTTATTCGATTTTTAGATTCTTGTGCTTAGATTCTTTTTAGATGTTTTCAATTTTTATAAATATTTTCCAATTAAATTCCATTCTAACACAGCAGCCACAAATAAACTGCATTACAGAAATCAGCTTCAAAGTTTTTCAGCATTGAGGAAAGCCTAAGGGAATGATAAACAATGTTGGTCGCCAAATCAGGGTCTCATCTCAAGAACGCCATTCCAAAACAAACCAGTGGGTCTCGGTTGTTACCTCTTACCGATGTAGCACTTGTGTGTGAAAACTCAAACAATCGAGTCTCCGTCCTGATTACATTTTTTCATCGCGTAATAAAGAACAAAGTATGTAGTGAGCGAAACCATAAGAAAGCTTTAGCGGAAAATCACTCAACTAGTGTTCAATGAAACAGAAAACCAATGATAAATGGAAGCGATTGCAATCGTGCAGCAAAACCTGACAACGCTACTTACTTTTTTCCGTATAAAAAACTAAATCATAAAACTGAATCGTTCCGAACAAAGGATGATTCGTTTTCACTACTCGCATTAAAACCAAAATCGAAATCATAATTCAAAAACACAGCAATTCCGAAATCTCAAACTGGGCTTAGTTATCGTCACAGAAATAACTAATGGGTACTGGTTCGATTGACGTTCTTGTCTCTGTTGGCATCGGTTTCTTTTGGAGGCCGAGTTCTAACTGTTCTAACTGTCGGTATCGTAGCGGTAATTGTAGTAGGTAGTAGTAGTAGTATTGTTAGGAGTAAATGGTTGCAAAATTGTCTCTGGTAGTGATAGAACGGCTGTGTGTTTTCAAAACTAAAAACCATAAAGCGATTCGAGTAAAACATTTACGAATTGGAAAATCGGGAGATAAATAAGAATTGGGATGGTAAAATTCGAATTTACACAATAAGAACGAATAGTGGGACAAATATCGAATGGAGGGGAGAAAAACAAGAGGAAAAGTACAAAATCAGTTTGTTGGTATTTCTATGCTTCAACTGAGATGCAACCAGTTTGAATGCAAAATGGCAGTATTCGGAAAGTAGGGCTGAAGAATGTTATTCTAAGTGAGAAACGTCAAAATTCAAAATATCTGTCCATTGAATCATCCCGCTGAATCCACATAACTTTAGTGTGAGTGCAAACGTGTTTGAGTGGTGAGGTTAGTGTGTGAGTGTACAAAATGAATCTTGGTTTGATGAAGGAGAATGCACTGTTCAGTGGGCAGCCCTTCACTTACCTGCATATTGTACGGATGCAGCTCGCAGGATGCGTGATGTCAAACGCAGTCTTCCAGCGACATTAGCAGCGGGTTCACGTACTCGAAGCCCTCGAATTCGCTCTGGTCGATCTTGTCAATTACGCGGCTAAAATAGTGGGAGGAAAAGCGAGAATTATTGAAGGTTCTTGCATGAAAACATTAATCACGCGTACAACTGAATCAATGTTAAATTACATTAATTATGGATCCCTTTTTTAATGGTCCCATCGATCTTTAAACGTTACTTACTCATCATCCGGCGTCAGGTGGACCGGTTCGTCGGTGAATTCTGGTGGAAGTTGGCCAACCGATCCGATTCGAGCGTGGTCTGAACGGAGGCGTAATTTGCTTTGCTCTAGCTATTAGACAGAATTTTCCATCAAATGAAATAAAAAGAGAAACGGTATCTGAAATAAAAAAAAGAATATAAACAACGTCAAAACATTCTGATTCACAAAAGAGAGCATAAATTGGAAAATTTACCATCCAATCAGATCAGAAAAGAGTGGGAAAAAGCATTGAACTTCAATGTTTTTATTTGGTTGAAATAACTCACAACGCAACGGTAGGCATCAGAGGAAAAAGCAATCTGTGCAGGCTGAGGAACAGCAAACAAATAATCTAAATAAATGGAAGAGGGCAGTGTGGGTGTTGGTTTGCCTCCGGTAAATTTTCCATCTCAACAAAGGTGGAGACGGCGAATATTATTTACACCTCGACGGACACCGTCGGAATGCGGATCCGTGAAAAAAACGAAACGGCTCAAAGGCACATTCAGCATCCATTGTGAGGTGAGAGCAAAAATAACCTTTTTTGTTTGAGGAAAGAAAAAAGCTTACAGTCGAATAAAGCTACGAAGCACAGAAAATGCTAAAATGCTGGATGGGTCAAGTTAATTGCAGCTGTTGTTCTCGTTGGAGTGAATCATGCAGAAACTCAAAAATTCATCAATCGTAAATATTGGAAAACATGCAAAAGCCGGATAATTGGTTATAAATAACGGATACATACATGGAATGGTACTTACCTGTTTACACTTACCAGAGAAAAAAGTTTGAATCTTAGAATATTATTCGAAATCTAGGTTATAATCTTTTTCAAAAAAATCCTTAACCTCCTAAAATCTGATAGTTTTAGCTTTTCGAAAATAAATTTCAAATAGTAAAAAGATACTCACGAAAAGTTCAGAACCTTATTAAATCAGAATTGTTGTGGCAGAATGTAACTACACGTTGAGTCTAGTATAATGATGGATTAACAGTTGACAATTTTGATCACCTGGGGTCCCTTTCAATAGTTTATTCGCCATATTCGGCCACTTTTGGTAATTTTAGGTGTGTTAATTCACTATCGACCAGTTGTCGACATTCTAGCAAGTCGCCCGTGATAACCGGACATTTTTCATTTTCCTAACACTACCTCCAACATCAAACCTTGAGTAGTACAGACGTGTTTTAGCTTCCCGTTTTCATTCGTTAGCCTGACGGGACGTTGCACCATTATGCGAGAATCAACATACGTAATACCAGGATTCCGGAACTGGAACTACAGAGTTGAGATGTTTCTGGATTCAGCTGCCCTCGAGATGGTTATCCAGTCGAGTTTGAGGGCTTATATCAGGAACTTAACCTGTCAGTCCCATCGGAATTGCTGGTTCGTCAATAAACCAGGGTGGCATTGCGTACCTCGACTCGAAAGAGCAAACCATGCAAACTGTCATACGAAATGCTGTCGATGGAAGATGCCCAATGAAGCCCCAGTCTTTTATTTGATAAGCTTATACCTTGTCGCCAGAAGTAGCGAGAAATTTACTGACCCCGATGGAATAGGGGATCAAATATTGAAAACCTCTTCTCCGCCGAAAAACTAGTTTTCAACGATCTGGTAAACCATGGTCCATCGTCCAGAGTTATCGTGATATACAATAAACTATTTTTAATCTTCCTTGAATCTCCTAGGCTATCCAAAATTCACTACATATTATGAAGATGAAAAAAACACTAACGTAGTTCTGGGATATTATGGCTATCCAAACTATTCTTGTGTTCGAAACTTAAGATCTACATCTGTGTGAAACTTTTTCGGTACCCAAGCATCTTCTGAGAGGTCAACGGATATCGTAAGACAGTTCTGAGATATTTCATAAACCTATCTTTGAGTTCGGATTCGATATTCACTACTTAGATGCTTTCGGTACTCAAAGCTTCGATTCCTTGAGATAGGTACTTGAGAGCATACAACTACATGAAAATATTGTTTCAGTACCCCAAGCTTCATATACATTTAATTGTATCCATTGAGATCTATTAGGAAGGTCAACAGATATCGTAAATAGTTTTGATATTCGGTCATCCAAACTGTCCTTGGTTTTGAGACTCGAGATTCACAGCCGCTTAGAAGCTCTTTTGTGCTCAAAGTTCGATATGTCTTCAATTATATCCATTACACCTTCTGAAGGTCAACGAATATCGTAAAATAGTTTTGATCTTTTTCAGTACTCAGAGCTTCTAACTGCATTCAATTGGATCTCATAACATCTGCTGGAAGATCAAGAGACATTATTGCAAGATTGTTTTGTATTCTGGTCATCCAAACTATCCTTGAAATCTGGACTTAAGATCTACAGCTGCAAGAAAATCTTTTTAGTACTCAAAGCTTCAATATACATTTATTATATCCATTACATCCTGGGAGGTCTAAGAATTGGTTGAAACATATCCAAACTAGTATGGCAACCGTAGACAAGTTCTGGAATCAAGGATAATTTGAAATCCTAATAAAATATTTCATGGCCCAAGGTTTAGCGTCTATCAAGCTGGGGCTTCTCAGGACATACTAGCTGTACACAATTTTCCGCCGGTCTTCCTGGGTTTTCGTTGTTACAACTCGGTCCCAGAACCTACTCAGCGAGACTGAGATCCCGAAGTCTGTTCTAGCGGTCACTTTCGGTATTTGCCTCCCCAAGAACATAGACATGACATTCTGGTCGTCGACACCTGACGCGAACGCGTGTCCGAGCTCAAACAGCGATTAATGCCATCCATCTAATGTATGTAACGTCTTCCGGTCCCACCCTTAAAATTAATGAACTACTGATTCCAAGCCGGAAGCTTGTAAAGACTTCGGTGTCTATATTGACCTTGAACTGTCTTTCAGCCTTACTTCAGAGCGGTTAAGCAATTGCAGATTTTATAAAACCGTATCTGAACCACATAATACTATGTTCGCATCTAGGCCTTGTAAAATGTTATTCGGCTATCTTGATGAGCTTTTTTGTCGATAATTTGAATAACATGTATTCAGAGCGTAAAAGTAAACATAGTATAAGATTAATAACAGGGCCATCCAGTTCCGGATAGGCCAAGCTCAAATTGACGAATTGTATAGACTACAGCTTAATTGCCTAGCTCGCCGGGAGCTCGTCAACATACTATTTTCGGTTTTTAACCAGTACCAGGCTTCTACCCTCCAAATCCACTGAGGCCGCCTGCGTTGAAGAAGGTATTTTCTCATTTCGCCATCGTGTGCAAGCAGTCATTTGCCTTAAAGCTGTTGCTATTGCTTCCACTAGCATGGTGAGACGCAAGAAAGATCGTCAACTAGGATTGAGAAAGGCAGGGCTGCCCAACACAACTCCAATCTGAAAAAGCAAGGAACTGACTCCTTGAACGAGCTGCCTACCTTGAGGACCAACGAATCATTTCTAACCTCAGACCTCGAATAACTTCAAGGAGTCCCTTCCAGAGTATCCGAAGTCTGCGTAGTTCAAAAATCCGTTTTCAAATTTCAGTACTTTAGAAGTCAACTTGCACGCATTCTCACCTGCGTTCCATCCAAATTTATTTTAATGAGTGATCTGAACAAAAAAAATTCACGGATACTTTGATTAATCCTAAAAAAATGAGAAATTTGGAAAAATATCCCCGAAAAATTCGTAGAACAAATCTTCGGGAATTTCGGATACATTTCCTACTAGAAATTTGGAAAGGATTTCGGTACATTTCGATAGTATTCGTTAAAAAAACAATTAAGGACAGATGCATAATATGCATGTCGATCATCGTAATGTAATGTAACGGATGTAACGTCTTTCCGGTTCCAGCCATAAAATTAATGAACTGATTCCAAACCGAAGTTTGAAGACCCCGGTGTCTATTGACGAGACCGTAGAGTATATCAAAGCCTTTAATCATACCCACCACAACCTAGTACAGTGTGTGGATAGCTGTAAGACATAAGATCAAAAGGACAGAACGGCGAGTGACTAAAATCCAGAGCCTGAAGGTTCGGAAGCCTCCATATCAGAGGCATGAAGGCTTTATTTTTCGAAAAGAAGCTTCGTTGCAAGAGTCATGGAAGTCTGTTTCACGCAGCTCGTTATATTTATTACGAGGCTCCAAGTCTCTTTCGACAGGCTCAGATGTGTTTTCCAGGAGGCTCGATAGCTTCCTCAAGAGAGACCCTGCTTCCTTTCAGAAGGCTTGGAAGCCTCCTTTCAAAGGTTTGAAGCCCTTTTCAAGTGGCTAGCCACTTTCACAAGAGGCTCGGAAGCAATCCTCAAGAGCTCAAGCCCTCCTTCAAGAGCAGCAAGCCTCTCTCAAAGCCTGAAAGCCTCCTTTCAAAAGGTTTGGAAGCCCTCTTTCAAGTGGCTGAAAGCCTTCTTTCAACAGGCTGCTAGCCTTAGAAATCTAAAGCCTCCCTTTACAAGAGGCTTAAAAGCCACCTTCAAGAGGCCCGAGCCTCCTTCAAGAGCTAAAAGCCACCTTCAGCTCAAAGCCTTCTTTCAAGAGGCTCGAAGCCTCCTTTCAAGAGGCTAAAGTCCCATCCAAGAGGCTCGAAAGTCTCCTTTCAAGAGGCTCAGCCTCTTCAAAGAGGCCTCAAAGCCTCCTTTCAAAGAGCCTCAGCCTCCTTTAAGAGGCTGAAAACCTCCTTTCAAGAGGTTCAAGTCCTCTAAGAGGCTAAGCCTCCTTTCAAGAGCCTAAGCCTCCCTCTTTAAGAGGATCGAAAGCCCCTTTCAGAAGGCTCCAGTCCTCCTTTCAAGAGGATCGGACGCCCCTTTCAAGAGGCTGAAGCCTCCTTTCAGAGGCTGAAGCCTCCTTCCAGAGGCTCAGCCTCCTCTTCAAGAGGCTGGAACCATGCCATGAGGCTCAGAGCCTCCTTTGAGGCTCAGAAGCCTCCCCTTTCAAGATGCTGGAAGCCTCCTTTCAAGAGGCTCAGCCCCTTTCAAGGGGCTGGAGCCTCCTTTCAAGAGGCTCAGCCTCTTTCAAGAGGCCAAGCCTCATTCAAGAGGTTCAGGAAGCCTCCTTTCCGAGAATCAGCCTCCTTCAAGAGGCTAAGCCTCCTTTCAGAGGCTAAGCCTCCCTTTCAAGAGGCTCAGCCTCCTTTCAAGAGGCTCAGCCTCCTTTCAAGAGGCTCAAAGCCTCCTTTCAAAACCTCGAAAGCCTCCCAAGAGGCTCAGAAGTTGCTTTCAAGAGAATGGAAAGTCAACTTTCAAGAGGATCGAGCCTCATTCAAGAGGCCATATGTCCTCCATTCAAAACTGGAAGTCTCCTTTCAAGAACCTCGTAAGCCTACTTTCAAGAGCCTCGAAAGCCTCATTTCAAGAGGCTCGAAACCTCCTTTCAAGAGGCTCGGAAGCATCCTTTCAAGAGGCTCGGAAGCCTCCTTCAAGAGCCTCAAAGCCTCCTTTAAGAGGCTGACAAGCCTCTATCAAGGGTCGGAAGCTCCTTTCAAGAGGCTGAAAGCCTCCTTTCAAGAGGCTCGGAAACCTCCTTTCAAGAGGCTCAGGAACCCCTCTTTTATGAGGCACGTGAAGCCCCTTTCGAGGCTGAACCTTGCTTTGATGAGGCTGAACGCTGTTTCTGTCCGAGCCTCCTTCAAGAGGCTCAGGAACCCTGTTTTCATGAGGCTCAGCCTCTTTCAAGAGCTCGGCTTCTCTTCAAGAGGCCTTAAGGCCCTTTCAAGAAAGGCCTGAAAGCTCCTTTCAGAGGCTCGAAAGCTCCTTTCAGAGGCTCGAAAGCCTCCTTTCAAGAGAAGCCTGCAAGAGGCTCAAGAGTGCCTGGAAAGCCCTTCAAGAGCCTCGCCTCCCAAGAGGCTCGAAGTTCTTCTCAAGAATGGAAAGTAACTTTCAAGATCAACCCATTTCAGAGGCTGATGCCTCCATTCAAAAACTCAAGTCTCCTTTCAAGAACCTCGTAAGCCTACTTTCAAGAGCCCAAAGCTTCCTCATTTCAAGAGGCTGAAAACCTCCTTCAAGAGGCTCGAAGCATCCTTTCAAGAGCTCGAAGCCTCCTTTCAAGAGCCTCAAGCCTCCCTTTTAAGAGCTCAAGCCTCCTATCAAGAGGGTCGGAAGCCTCCTTCAAGAGGCTCGAAAGCCTCCTTCTCGAGGCTCGGGAAACTCCTTCAGAGGCTCGAGAACCCGTTTTATGAGGCACGGAAGCCTCCTTTCAAGAGGCTGAACCCTTGTTTGATGAGGCTCGGAACGCTGTTTCTATGAGTCTCAAGCCTCCTTTCAAGAGGCTGGAACCCTGTTTCATGAGGCTGAAGCTCACTTTCAGAGGGCACTCAAGCCTCTTTCGAGGCTCGAAGGCCCTTTCAAGAGGCTCAGCCTCCTCAAGAGGCCCTGAAAGCCTCCCTCTTAAGAGGCCCAAGCCTCCTTTCCAGAGCCTAGAAAGCCTCCTTCCAGAGCTCAGCCTCCTTTCAAGACTAGCCTTCTTCAAGAGGCTCGAAAGCCTTCTTTCAAGAGGCCTCAAAGCCCCCCTTTCAAGAGACTCCAAGCCTCCTTTCAAGAGACCTAGCCCCTGCAAAGAGTGCCTCGAAGCCCTCTCAAGGCTAGCTCCTTTCAAGAGGCTAAAGCCTCCTTCAGAGGCCTAAAGCCTCTTTCAAGAGCTAAAGCCTCCTTTCAAAAGGCTAAGCCTCCTCCTTATAGAGGCTCAAAGCCCTCCTTTTCAAGAGGCTCTAATACCTCCTCTAAAGGCCTAAAGCCTCGTTTCAAGCAGCCCAAAACCTCCTTTCAAACCCTAAAAAGCCTCCTGTCAAGAGCTCGAAACCTCCTTTCAAAGCTAAAGCCTACTCAAGAGGCTCAAGCCTCCATTAATGAGGCTGAAAGCCCATCTCATGAGGCTGCTAAGCCTCCTTCCAAGAGCTCGAAAGCCTTCTTTCAAGCAGCACGAAACCTCCTTCAAGAGGCGAAAGCCTCACTTCAAGTGGCTCCAAGCCTCCTTTCAAGTGGCTCGGAAGCCTTTTCAAGAGAATTAAAAGCCCTTTACTGAAACCTCCTTCAAGAGGCTCGAAAGCTCCTTTCAAGAGGTTTTGAAGCCTCCTTTCAAGCTGAGCCTCGGTAAGCCTCCTTTCCATGGCTCAAGCCTCCTTTCAAGAGACTTAAAAGCCTTCTTCAAGAGGCTCGAAAGCCTTTATTTCAAGAGCTCGAAGCCTCCTTTCAAGAGGCTCGAAAGTTTCCTTTCAGCAGCCCAAACCTCCTTTTAAGATCGAAACCTCCTTTCAAAACTTCAGCCTACTAAGATCAGCCTCATTCATGAGGCTCGAGCATCGCGAGGCTCAAGCGTCCTTCAAGAGGCTCGAAAACCTCCTTCAAGTAGCAAAACCTCAAGAGGCTCAAAGCCTCTTTCAAGAGCTTGAAACTAAGCAGCAGCAAAATTGTTCCACTACTGAAAATTTCACTGTGTTGCAACTATTTCGAAAGAAACAATCTTTGCGTATGTGTCATCAAATATAACTCTTTTGCAATCTAGAAGCGCAAGAGGTGGAGCACGAATCATCCTTCGATTGTAGTAAAATTACAATAATGTTGCTAAAACATTACACGGAAAAAAATATAAAACTGGATTCGATTTGGCGAAGCAATACGTAACTGAACGAAGCATACCGATAAGAGGCTCAGAGCCTCCTTTCAAGAGGCTCAGGCCTCCTTTCAAGAGGCTCAGAAGCCTCCTTTCAAGAGGCTCAAGCCTCCTTTCAAGAGGCTCAGAAGCCTCCTTTCAAGAGGCCTCCTCCTTTCAAGAGGCTCAGAAGCCTCCTTTCAAGAGGCTCAGAGCCTCCTTTCAAGAGGCTCAGAAGCCTCCTTTCAAGAGGCTCAGGCCTCCTTTCAAGAGGCTCAGAGCCTCATTTCGAGAGGCACAGAAGCCTCCTTTCAAGAGGCTTGAATGCCTCCTTTCAAGAGGCTCGGAAGCCTTCTTCTAAGAGGCTTGGAAGCCTCCTTACAAGAGGCTCAGAAGCCGCCTTTCAAGAGGCTCAGATGCCTCCTTTCAAAAAGCTCAGAAGCCTTCTTTCAACAGGCTCAGAAGCCTCCTTTCAAGAGGCTCAGAAGCCTCCTTTTAAGAAGTTCAGAAATCCTCCTTTCAAGAGGCTCAGAGCCTCCTTTCAAGAGGCTCAGAGCCTCCTTTCAAGAGGCTCAGAAGCCTCCTTTCAAGAGAGCTCGGAAGCCTCCTTTCAAGAGAGCTCAGAAGCCTCCTTTCAAGAGGCTCAGAAGCCTCCTTTCAAGAGGCTCAGAAGCCTCCTTTCAAGAGGCTCAGAGCCTCCTTTCAAGAGGCTCAGAAGCCTCCTTTCAGGCTCAGAAGCCTCCTCTCAAGAGGCTCAGAAGCCTCCTCTCCAAAGAGCTCAGAAGCCTCCTTTCAAAACCTTGCTAGAGGCTCAAGCCTCTTTGCAAGAGGCTCAAAAGCCTCCTTTAAGAGGCCCCGAAGGCTTGGAAGGATCCTTTCAAGGCTCAAAGCCTCCTTCCATGAGGTGGCCCAAAAGTCTCCTCCTCAAGAGACTCAAAAGCCTCCTCTCAAGAGGCCTGGAAGCCTCCTCTCAAGAGGGCCCAGAAGCCTCCTCCTCAAGAGCAGGCTTGGAAGCCTTCTCTCAAGAGACTCCGAACCCTCCTCTCATAGCTCGGAAGCCTCCTTTCAAGAGCCTTTCTAGATGCTCTTGCTTCTTTCTTCAAGAGGCCCAAAAGCCTCCTTTCAAGAGGCAGGGTCCCTAGGCTTGGAAGGCTCCTCTCGAGAGGCTCGGACCCGATTATAGCACAAGTCAGACACAAAATGGTTGCAGCAACTTGATTGTGACTAAATCTGGCCACATATGGAGTTGCAGGCACCTATGTGAAGCATGTGTGTTGCTAGGGAAGCCTCTTTTCAAGAGGTTCGGTGCTTCCTTTCAAGTGGTTAGCTGTTTTCTTTCTTCACAAAGGCTCGCAAAGCCTGCTTGCAGTGTGTGGGTCGGAAGTCTACTTTCAAGTGGTTCGGAAGCCTTCTTTCAAGAGGCTCTACAGCTTCTTTTCAAGAGGCTCGGAAGCCTTGCTTCAAGAAACTCAGAATTCTTCTTTCAACAGGGCTTGGGAAGCATACTTCATCAGGGCTCCAGAAGCGTTCTTTCCAGATGCTACAGGCTTCCTTTTGAGTGACTCGAAAACCGCCTTTAACCTGAAAACCATGCTGAACTCCCTTTCTCTACTAGAGGCTCAAGAAGCCTCTAATAAAGAGGCGCAGGCTTCTCTAAAGGAACTCAAAAGCCAAAAGAGCTTCCCTTCAAAAGGGCTCAGAATTATAAGTTTTTTCAAAGAGGATTGGAAGCTTACTTTCGAGAGGGGGTACCTCAAATCATGCGAAAGTACGAAGGGGTTCCTCTCAAGAAAAAGGTTGAAAACCGCTGCTCTAGACTAAAAATCTACCCATTCCATGTTCCCCATGATTTGAGTCGATACCCTGTATGAATATAAAAATTGATAAATTCTAAAATCTAAAATACAAATAATCATACAGCAAATCCTTAAGGTCACTCTGACAGAATCAAGTTTCAAAGTGCTCGCGTTTTCAGGGGCACACCACTCGACTCTGAGGGCGGCAGGACAACTGTCATTTTGTTGATTCAGCTTTGCTTTGCGTCGCAGCATGCGTGAAAAAATAAAAGTAATTTAGTTAGTGCAATACTTCCATATCAGTAGTACAAAACGCGAGCACTTCTAAGAAACTTGGCACAGATTCTGTCACCCAAAAATGGATAAAACTAAAAATGCATATGTTGAAAATTTAAAAATTCAGAAATTCAAAAATTCACATGTCTTAAAACCCAAAGATCAAAAATATCCAAATATCTGAAAATCTAAAAAATCCAAAAGTAAAGTAATCTAAACGTCTTGAAATCAAAATTTCAAAATCTAAAAATCCGATATCCAAAATCTAAAAATCCTTAATCTAACAATTCACAATCAAAAAATTCAATAACCTCATTACCAAAACTGGAAGATTTAGGAAGGTCTAAAACTCCAAGAATTTAAAATATCTAAATTTTAGATTTCATAACATTAACAATCCAGAATCAAAAACTCAGAAAAACAAAAACTTTAAAAGTCTTCAGCTCCAAAAACCCAAAAATTCAAAGATGTAGATAATCCTAATAGAAAGACATTCCATTAAGTACACGGACGTATTAATGATTGCAAAGCAGATTCGATGGATACGGGGAATTGACTGATATCCCATCTTTATTAGATGGTTATGGAACAACTTATCGCAAATACAGCTGTTGTATAATTGGTAATACGTCCGTGTACTTAATGGAATGATGTCGGAGTTAAAGTCCCACATGCAGCTGAAATAATTTTTCGCGAAACTAAAATGGAAAGCAACTATGTGTATAAAATTAATCATCTTTTCCAAAAAAATATAGAAATAGGGGAAGTGCACCGGTTTTGGCCAACTTAGTGCCTAATTTGGCCAACCCATATTTTTCCAAAATAATCGATCAGTTGAAAGCAGCGTTGAACCGTGAGGGATATATCTTTTGATGGAGACTAATCAAAACCCTCGCGAATTGCTTTATTTTTGGAGTTATTTGCAAAATTGGCCAAATTAGGAACATGGCCAAAACCGGTACAGTTCCCCTATATGAATATTTAAATCGATAAATGTGCTCAACCACAGCATAATAGGCAAGGGTTTGAGCCATATGCATTGTAAAGATAATAAAAATCGTGATATCATGAAAGAAAAAAACAATTAAAATCAAAATACAGAGAAAACACTGAAAATAGAGGTATTTCAAACTTTAAAAGTCAGCCACATTTTCCCCCGCATTTCCCCGCGGAGATATTTAGTTGAGGATCATATTTGAGATGCGTACTTTCAGATTCCCATCCCACGAAACATCTTGCGCAAACTTGCGCCATTTTGAGAAAACGCGATTGAAAAAAACGCTTTTTTCTAAAACTTGTCTTTTTTTCCTTAGTGTGCATCATAGCAACACTAATATCAATATTCTACTATAATGAACGTTCTTCCCTATTTGTTCTTGATGTTTTGTGAACAAAAATTCGATGTCGTTTGGAAATTTTTAAATATTTTTGATTACAGAGTCAAAATATTAAGCCCTTTTCAAAAGTTTGAGCGGTCGCGAAATGACTGAAATTGTTGTAACAACATTTTCCCAAAAGTTATGACAACATCAAAACATCTAGTATAAGCTCCAGAAAAGTGAAGAGAGGAATTCGTAAGCCTTGATGCAGATCTGAAAATGGAAATTATGGTTCAACTTTACTCAATTGTTATACTCTTGAGCTGGCCAAAAAATATGATTTATTAGTTTGCAGTTTCGTTTTCGTTTACGTGACGTGGACGTGGTTAGCCTTCTCGATGAAATTTTGAACATGCTACAGGGAAAAGTGGAGTAAAACCGACACCTTAAACAACTTTACAGTTCCCCCAATCTGTGGTAACGAATTTTCCGGTCCTAGAAATTTCCATACAAGCATACTTTGGCTCCAATCCATGAAGTCTCAGGACAATATTTCTTCGATAGAATTTGATTTATGATGAAAATGCGAACAGTCCAATCTTTCCAGCCCAACCAGCTGGGTGCAGAGTAAGATCGACGCCACATGAAGTGGTAAAAACCGACACATCAAGTCGTTATGGAATCGATCATCAGAACAATTTTCTAAATGATGTTACAACATAATTGAAAAATGTTCAACAACATTAATTTTGATATTTTTAGGGTCACTCATAAACGATTCACAGGTTGAAAATGAAAATTTTAGATGTATAAAATCATCACCACACATCTCATATTTTTATTTAGTTTCTTTAGTGGGTCCAGTGAAAAATATATAGAGTAGTATAAGAATGTTAATAACAAATTTACTTACTAACTACTGTAAATATTGACCTACATTTAAATTTCACTTATTTTAAAAAGTTGTCTATAACGGCGATTTAAAATAAATGCGTGCAGTTATGACAAGAAATGAAAATGACTATAGTTCCGTAGGTGACAAGCTACATATTTGTTACAGGAGTGAAAGTGGATAGCACCTGAAATAACAAAACTAGAGAATGGATTTGAATATATCTAAAAGAGCAAAAATAAAGCCTAAAAATACGGTTCTTCTCTCTGAGCGCATATTGTTATCCGACCTGGGCCGGTTTTCCTTTGATTACTCAATATTACCTCCCTAGACCTATTGTCACGCCCAATGAAGTGACATGGTTTGTAAACAGTCTATGATTAAGTTCCCCAAGCCCCTCGTTTTCCTAATATCATTTGGAATTACATTATGCGAACGATGAGTCTAATAAAACAGAGGTATTTCGTGATTCGATGACAGGTGTCGAATTTACCCCAACTGATAACATAATCACGATAAGATCCATGTGGCCGCTTATAATTACAAAAGTTAACTATTCTTCCACAACATACACACAATGATGTTCCACTATGGATCAGAGATGGATTAAATACTGAAAATCAACAAATTATTGTCATAAAAGCTTATACACCGATGCGAAAATTTTACATACCTCATCTCCTCAATGGTGATCAATGCTAAATGACTGTTTATTATGACTTTTATACGTCTCCGCTAGTTACAAAATGACTATAAATACAAAAAATCAATAGTTTATTCAAAGTGTGTCGAAATTCTGTCCGATAATCACTTGAAATCATAGATTTGAAGTGGTGTCGATTTTACCCACAATTCCCCTAAATGGTTTATCTTCTCGTGAGTTATTCGGTGAAAAACGCTCGAGCCAGTATTGATGTGCAATATACGAATCGTATCCCAAAGTTGCGTAACAAGCTTTGAAGATTCCAATACCATTTGGATAATAATACCGGGCGATAATTTGGATGTGTGATCGCTTAAGAGTGTTGTTCATCCTCGATTATTTGAAAATTTTATTTTCATCATCCTTTCCAAATGTTGGTCTAAAAATAATATACATCACCAGGGTTCGTAATGCTCACTCAATCTCAAGAGCACAGGATAAACAACGAAAACAGTACATATTCACATATGAGTTTTCATAACATTGTAAATTAACGTCCAAGTCGGGTGGTTTAATCCCCGGAAATAGGCAATTACCTTTGATTGAACTGAACGAAAACAGATTCACCCTGGGCTTGAAAAACGCTTGCTTTGATCTCATCGAACATACAGCTACGTAGTGCAACGTCACCTTTGCTTACAACCCATTTGGGCTGTACCTTTGAGTTTTTCATTCTATTCTTTAGTGGAAATTGTAGGAGGGTTGGATTCATGGCGGGATGGCTCCGATATTCATCCCATCAAAAAAAAAACAATGGACAGAAATTTGATTTGTTTCTTATTTTTGTGATTTTGTCCAGCAGTGAGCATGCATGTTGACAAAAAAGAAGCGACTAAATTGATGCCGTATTCCTTTGTTTCGCGATGAGATGAATATATGTTCTGTGAGATGGAGGTTGGGGCAGTTCCCCTATTTACGGACCATATTGAGTTCTGGAAAAAAATATTGCTTTTAATTGCGAGGTTACGTTTCGAATCGTTGTTTCAACTTACCCCGCACTACGCATTTCTATTTGTCCCGATGGGTTGAAAATGCGGAGCAATTTCAAACGACCAAAATACAAAATTACAAATTACAATTACAACTCATATGTCAATATGTACATTATGTGGAAGATAAACAATGGCAGGGATTGCTTTTAGTAGCTGCAATTTTTCGGGAGTGGCAATCAAAAGGCGCGTTTAGGAGATTAGTTTGTTGAAAAAAAATAACCAGGGCTTTCCGTCATTTCCGATCTAAATTACAGCTTCCGTTTCAACTTACCCCGGATTTCAACTTGCCCCGGTGTACCTTAATCCAATTAAACAAATCTAACATCCAAAAATCTAAAAATACCTAAATTTATAAAATCATATTCCAAGTCTTAAAATCCTGTAAGAAAAATCTTAGTGCTTTGGATTCTACAAATGTAAGCACCGGAGAACAGAAAGAAAAAATGCAGAATAAAATAATATAAAAATAGAAGAAATAGAAGAATCTTTCAATCGAAGACGGAGAGTTTCTTCAGGACACTGATGGTGGTAGATTGTTCGAACAATTAAAAAAAATTAATAGAAAATTGACGTTTGCCCAGTTGGCTCGATGGAATAGAAACGTCGTATTGACAATGAAAATGATTCCAAGTATAGACATTTCTTTGTGGTGAAATTGTCAATAACTCTGGGTTTAATATCTGTCCAGTCTAATACTATTCGATGTTCGATGATAAATTGAATGTTCACAGTTTGCCGTAGTTTGATTTGTAATAATTTTAGCACAATTTTTGAAAAAAAGTTTTAATTTCGTTCAACTCTTTTTGTTTATTTTATTTCTCCATTCTCGACCTTTTCAAAAACGTGCTAGAATTATTCGCTGCATGTGATTTTGTTGGTGCTATCCCTATTGTTGAATGTGACAGTTTTCGTTCGTTTCAGTGTTGCCAATATCACGATTTATTCACCTGCCCGCATTTTTTATGTATCCCATCCGCGCGTGTACACTTCCACACTGTTCCTCTGTTCGGTTTTTCCGTTGTTTGTTCGGTTGATTTCCACAATATCTATAAGCTACGAACGATTGCAGAATGTTCAATCAAATCCCATATACTAATCATTTTCTCCGCTTACTTTCCTCTCTCATTTATATCGAAACATTTTGTTCTAGCAGATTTACGGTGACGATTCGAGCGATTACGATTCCGTTGTGGATGAACTAAGTATTCTTCAATTACCTCCGCCGCCTCAGAAAAGTCTCCTGCAGCACATGTTCTGCCTGCCACTGAACTAACACCAAGGTCCCTCTTTCATTTGATTGGATTTATTTTTTTTTAGCCATCGATACTTAATCTTAGTTTGATTTGACTAACTGAATTATGCACGCACGAAAAAAACCCAAACTTATATAAATATTATCGGCAACAAAATCTGAAACAATTGGATTAGCACTGAGAAAAAAAGAAGTACAGTGAAACCAGCAGAGACACGCTACAAAATTTAGTTCGTCGCGTGCGAGACTAACCTAAAACTTTCGAAACATTCAAGTCCAAGATAGAGTGAAATTTATAAACAATTTAACATGCGTGTGAGAAAAAAAGAAGAGAATGATTCTTTCGAAACGCCTCACTAGTTGCGAAAGAAATGGATAACATTTATTATTCAACAACTATTCAGTATGGAAAACAGTTCCATAAACAAAACAAGCATTGAAACAAAATAGATAAACTGCACAGCGTTAACAACAGAAAAGACAAACTAATTGCATATTGTATAGGTGAAAATGAAGTTTAGCTAATAAAACATTATTCAAGCGCAAAATTATTAAGACAATTGAGGAGATTTTAAACTTTTAAAAAATCAAACACTGGAAGAAAAAGACAGAAAGTTAAGAAAATTGATTTACTGATTAGAACTAAATAAATTGCAATTGAGAAAGACGAAATCCTAACAGTAGTGAACCGCGTTAGATAAATCATTCAAATTATTCAAAACCACAATGGGAAACGGTAAAAAGAAAAGACATTTTTATAAACCATTTGATGAATTACCTTAACCTAGAAAAAAACTGAGAAACGGTGAGACCCACTCTAGCTATCTATCCAAACGCAAAAAAAAAGCAAATCTATTCCTGTAGAAACGTAATCAAAGGTGGGACGACTGTTCACTTATTGACAAACTTAAAGAAAAAAGTCAACACATTCCATTGATGATGAAACTCCTTTCCAAGCATAACCTTTAACGAAAACACCTGTTACCTGTTAGTAGAGTACTTTGTTTAATCGTCTGTGAATATATTTTTCCTATGAAAAAGAAGAAGAAGAGAAACACGCTTCTCCCACACACTACACTGGTGGGGAAGGATACTGTCCATTCCATGGCGTGCTGCGATCTGTTTACAACAACAACGCTTGCGATCGTGATGTGCCGAATCGATTATTTAGGTTAGATCTATTCGTTTTCATATGTGTGTATGACAACAATAACAACCGCAACAGCGAACTCTGTTGCGCAACTTTCATTCATATTAGTTAGTGTCGAGTTAGGTTAGGAAGAAAACTTCGGATTCTACGTGCGACGGTTTGGCTTCGTTTCGGTTCGCTTTTTTGTTTTTGTTAGAAAAGTATTACTCGTATTAAAAGTACTTAAGTTTAGACAGTTAGGGAAAATAAAGGAAATTTTTCGATGACCCTGAAAGAAATCAATGGGTAGGTGATCGAAACGTCGAAGCGGTGTGCACGTTGGATTCTTAGTTTGCAACTTATAGTATTTATTTATGTTTGCTCTTTCGTTCCGATTTCTGTTATGATTGTATTGACACAGTTGTACTTACTTATCTAGAAAATTGTACTTAACAAGTAATTTTGTTCTACTTAGGTTCAAATCATTTCTCACATTCGTACTGAGGTGTTATCAGTATTTTTCCGCGCTCTAACACTCTTTCTTCCAACATGTTAAATTTAAAAAGAAGAGAAGAAACAAACGATTATAATGAGACATTATTACAATGAAGAAAATAAATGCATAATTTGAATATTTCGAATAACTCGTTCATCGTTTGTAAAAACATTTTCTTCGAAAGTCCTTTTCACTTTTTTACTTACTTACTTATGGATCCTGTACACCTCCAGTGGTGCAAAAAGCCGACTTGAAAGATCTCCATCCTGAGCGTTGCCCGGCTATCGCTTTAACCTGTTGCCAGGTTAGATTTCGGTCGACTTCTTTTATTTCTTTATTGAGGCTTCGCCGCCATGAGCCTCTGGGTCTGCCTCTGCTGCGATGTCCCTTTGGGTTCCAGTCTAATGCTTGTTTACAGATTTCGTTTCCACCCCTACGTAGAGTGTGGTCGACCCAGCCCCACTTCCGATCTCGAATTTCTGTTGCTATCGGCCTCTGGTGACAACGACGGTGGAGCTCGTTGTTTGAGATCCAGTTGTGAGGCCACCAGGCCCGAATTATATACCGCAGGCATCTGTTAATGAACACCTGCAGCCGTTGAGTGTTCTCCACTAATACACACCATGTTTCGCTAGCGTATAACAGCACAGATTTCACGTTATACTAATGACACACTGGTGGTATAAGTACCATGGTACAAGAATCTTGAAATGAGTACCGTATCGATTATTGTCTTTATCAAAGATAGTCTTGGAATAATTTTCTTGTCCTCTTGTACCATGGTACAAGTACCACAGGTGTGTCCTTAGTATTAGAGTTGAAAATTCGTATTTTGGTGCGTTCACTTATCTGCCTGTTTTTCCAGATATTTCTTAAACTCGCAAAGGCAGCCCTTGCTTTCTTGATCCGTGCGCCTATGTCGATCTTGGTACCGCCGTCTGACGCCATTTGGCTACCAAGATATTGGAAGCTTTCAACATTCTCCACTGGTTGCCCGGCTACTGTGAAACTGGAAGGAGTCACCGTGTTTACATCCAACGATTTGGTTTTGTTGACGTTGATGACTAAACCTGCCGAGGAGGAGCGATCGGCAAGGTCGTTGAGCTTACTCTCTGCATATCAGAGCGCCGTTGCGCGAGTAGTGTAAACGTCATCCGCCAATTCGAAGTCGTTTAGGTGCTCCATGGTTATAGACTGCCATAACAGCCCGCGGTTTCGTTCACGGTCAATCGCATCTACCAGAATCTCATCGATTACGATGAGGAACAGTAACGGTGATAGAATACATCCTTGCCTCACACCAGCTACGACCCGGGTCGGACAAAACCCATTGTGCAGCACTCTACACGAGAAGGCCTCGTACTGTGCCTCGATGAGGCCGATGATTTTCTCAGGAACTCCTTTGCGTCTCAGGGCGCCCCACATATTCTCGTGATTGAGACAATCGAAAGCTTTTTCGTAGTCAATGAATACCAAGTAAAGGGACTCCTGGAATTCGTTGACCTGCTCCAGAATGATGCGGAGCGTGACAATATGGTCCACACAGGATCTTCCGGAACGGAATCCGGCTTTCTGCCGCCGGAGAGTCGCATCGATCTTCTCCTGAATCCGGGCTAGGATAATTTTGCACAGATCTTTGAGAACGGTACACAGCAACATAATGCCTCGCCAGTTATCGAACACAGTCAGGTCACCCTTTTTGGGCACCTTCACTAAGATACCTTGCATCCAGTCGACCGGGAAAGTTGCGGTGTCCCAGATATTACGAAATAAACGATGCAGTAGTTGAGCGGATGTCATGTGGTCAGCTTTGAGCATCTCGGCTGATATGCGGTCGACCCCCCCGGGCTTTATTCGATTTCATGCTTTGGATGGCTGTTTGAATCTCTAGCAGTGATGGAGCTTCGGTATTGACGCGTGTTATACGTCGGATCCTGGGCAGATCATGCCGAGGTGGTGATGGCCTGGCTGGCACTTGAAAAAGTTGTTAGAAGTGCTCGAACCAGCGTTTCAGCTGGTCAGTTGGGTCGGTCAATAACTGATCATTCGCGTCTTTCACAGGCATCGTTGCATTCATCTTCGCCCCGCTTAAGCGTCGTGAGATATCGTAGAGGAGGCGAATGTCCCCGGTTGCGGCGGCTCTCTCTCCTTCGTCGGCCAGAGAGTCTGCCCACGCTCGCTTGTCCCGTCGACATGAGCGTTTTACTTCCTTCTCAAGAGCCGCGTATCGTTGACGGGCTAAGACGTTGGCTCCTCTGGTTTTCGATCGCTCTATCGCGGCTTCGGCTTCTCTTCGCTCCTCTATCTTTCTCCAGGTCTAATCGGTGATCCATTGTTTTCTGTGGGTGCGCAATTCGCCCAGATTATTGTCACTGGTAACGATGAAGGCATTCTTGATGGCGGTCCACTGGTCATCCACGCTGCCACCTTCCGCGTCTCCAGTTCTTCAACGAAGGACTGTTTCACCGTGGCATCTTCCAGTCGGCGAGTGTTGAACCGTCGTCCTCCTGCCGACAAATCCGCGCAATGCGCAGGCGTATTTCACCGATGAGGAGGTGATGATCAGACGCGATATCGTCACGACGTTTATTCCGTACATCGATAAGGCTCCGTTTTCATTTCCGGCTGATGCAGATGTGGTTGATTTGATTTTCTGTAAAGCTGTCACGGGAGACCCACGTGCCCTTGTGAACCGGTCGATGAGGAAAGAGCGATCCCCCGACCACCATGTCGTTATTACCACAAAATTCTGCGAACAGCTCTCCATTTTCGCCTCATTTCTCCGAGATCATGGCGTCCCATAATGCGCTCATGGTTCGAGTTATCGGATCCGATCTTCGCATTGAAGTCGCCCAAACAGATCTTAATATCACCCTTCGGAATTCTATCTACGACGGCATTGAGTTGACTATAGAAGGTCTCTTTGTCTTGCAGATCAGCAGCATCGGTGCATAACATTGGATTATAGTAAGGTTCCGGACCCGTGTTCTAAGTCTGGCAACGATTATCTTTTCACTTATAGGTTCCCACTTCATAAGCGCAGAGTGTGCCTGAGCGCTTAGTAGGAAGCCAACTCCGCGATGCCGGGGAGCGTGTCCACCTCGTAAACCAGATTATAGCAGAACTTGTCCCGACGGCGTTCTTTGTTCTCCAAAGTTTGGCCAACGGACTTCACTCAGTCCCAGGATCTCAAGCTTCATGCGGCGTGCCTCATTGGCAAGTTGTGCCAATTTACCCTGCTGGGCTAGGGTTAAAACGTTCCATGTCCCTATTCGTGTCCGTTGTTTCGCGCTAAGAGTCGTCGCCGTAAAATCAGTCCGTATTCTTTCATTATCGGATTCTCGAACAAATTGATGTTTCGGGAACAGTAGGTTGTTGGCCCAAGGTTCCCTATCCACCGGGATGGGGCTGCCATCTTAGGTATAGCTTCCGAAATGCTATTTTCATACTCAGCCGCTGGATGCCAGAACAGACGCTGTTGGAGCCGCACCTCAGTGGTGAACAGACGCTCGATCAGTCGGGTCATATTTGTTTAAAGTCCCACCCAACACCAGGACTAGGCTAGTGCGCATTGACTACGCCCCCAAGAAAACGCTTCGGTTGCTGCTTTGTTTGAACGTGTGTGAAGATGTTCGAACAACAATTTGACAGTTGGCGGCTCGGTTGGAAAAAATTAAAACGGTTTGATTTAGGTTTGAGTTGTCGGGGGTGGAGTCAAGGTTCGCCGAACATGTTTGAGCATTTGTAGTGAAGTTGCTCCCATATATTTTTTGATGGTTGGTGCTCAAGTTGGCGCTTCGGTCGTTCGTGTGTGATATTGTTGGTCAAATAAATTAATTGTTCGTGCCATTTTTGGTAAAACTTGATGGATGTTTGAACAAACGAGAGGTGGAGTCAATGTTAGTCAAACTGCTTGACCATGTGTACGTTCCATAAGGTCGTCAAAAGGTTGGTGAATCGGCGAATGCGTGCCGTACTAGAAGCAGAAGGTAGACTTGGATTCGGGAGCCAGGGATTAAGGTCTTTCCCGGAGAAGACGGGGGTACCTCAGGGTTACGTTCTGGTGGTGATGCTGTTCCTTGTCGCCAAGAACGATGTGTTTCATTCACTTCTTCCGAACATTTACATTTTCGTCTATGCCGACGATATATTGCTGCTTGGCAACACAACGTGGATAACAACACAATACACCGTCAGCACTGTTATTTGCTGGGTCAGCTCGCCAGGAAGTGCGTCAGAGGACACGTCTGCCATTGGGGGGACTGTGGGCTCTAAATGGCCGGAACGAAATTATGACAGCGACTCTCCGTGGATTCTGCGAGGTTTCTAAGCCAAGTATTACGGAGAAAAAAAATTTAGATTGTTCCGCGGAAATAACGCACAGAGGGCAATCCCCGCATAGAACAAATGCATAGTGTGCGTTGATTTGAGCTCAAATTATTAAAACAAATCAACTGCCATGCAATCCAATCATTTGAAAGGCGAGCCCATAAACATGGAACGGTTTTACCCACAATTCCTCTACTTAGACTTAATCGATTTTATCGCAACAAGCTGCAAGTTCCACAGAGGCACTCTTCTTATTGAATGCTATTTAATTTGATCAAGATTGAACAATGCGTTCGCAGCTGACAATGAAAATGGTTTAGGCAGTTTTCATTTTTCCCATATAATCGAGACTAGGAGCATTGAGCAGCTACCGTGCTATAATATAAAGGATTTTTGCTGGATTTGTTAGCATCCTCGATACGCCAACCCCCTCCCTAACGCTAACCCTACGATTATGCTAACCCAACGAGCAAAGCTTGCAATGTGGAACGTGAGGAATACGAAAACTAATCGACGAACAACCAGGGGGGAGTAATGTAACAAATAGAACACTGCGTGCTCGTATAGGAGAGTGATAACTCAAAATAACCAACGATCACGTTGAAGGTTGAACTGTAATTGATTTATTCATAACTTGTCGAATATAAGTTTACCTACTGGAGACATCTGAGCTTGGATCGATATTTGAATTAAGAGAGAGTGAGAGAATGAGTATAGGGTAACGGTACCAATAGTGGAGGTATTAGTAGATCCACAAAAGAAAATATTTTTTAAAAATTGATAATTATGGGAAATTTATTGCTTTATTATCTTAGTCAATAGATATACTAATAAATTTGCTAACAAAAATGAGATAGATGTCATTTAACATCAACAATTACCAAATATTGCTTGCACCACTATAGGTACACTATTCCTTTAGTGGCTTTAAAAATTAATTTTGGTTCCTATAGTGGTGCTATCCATTGGTTTCTTATGAGACTCGCCACCATTGGTACAGTTGCATCACTATAGGTGCAAGGGAGTCAATTTTGTTAAGGAAAATCATTATTTTCAATAGTTTTTCAAGCGAAATCTTAAGGTAAGTTGCATTTAAAATGATATTTAAAGCACAACGCATCAACTGAAACCATCGTAAAGTGTATAACAATCCATGGAGAGATACATACAAGATGGTGATGGCTACACAACAAATAATTTTGAAAATTCAACGACTTGTAAAATATCCGCTTATCCCATCAAACGAATTAACGTTCGATATTCAATCAAATTTGACTCAATTGTACAAGAAAGCACAGTTTGAATTTATGTTGATTCAAAAGAATAGTGAGATCGATTGAATGTTACGTTTATTTGTATGCTCCAAATATGTGCATTAAAATACATTTAAAATCACAACATATTTTAATCTGTGTAGGACTAACAGCACGCCACCTGAGAAATCTCCGGAGATGTTGGCCAACACGGATGCTGGTCAAAAGTCGATCGTAGTGTCTGCGGGTGTTCCACAGGGATCGATCCTCGGACCGGTTCTGTGGAATATTATGTACGACGGAGTATTATGCTCAAGTCTCCCGGCCGGTGTGAAAATAGAAGGCTTCGCTGATGACGTAATGCTAGAGGTAACAGGAGACACTCTTGACGAAGTCGAACTGAAGGCTTCATACGCGATTGGCAGAGTGGAAGTAATGGCTCAACTCGAGGCGTTTGTCCCTTGCACATCACAAGACGGAAGTCATAACCGCCATGGGTTGCAGCAAGCGAGGATAAGAGTAGGGACCTGCACAGTTAACTCCGTAAGGTCTCTTAAGCATACGGCGCGGGCGTGATGATCGACGATAAGCTCAATTTCACGAGCCACGTCGATTATGCATGCCAGCGGGCTTCATTGGCGATAAAATCTTTATTTATTTATTTATTTATTTATTTTGCTTATTTCATCTGACTGTGTCGTCTACATGAAAACTTAAAACTAAAGGTCAGTTGATAAAATATCTGTTTAGCCGTTGACGAAACGCGGATGAACTGATGTTGAAGTCGAATTGGTCCGACACCTCGTTGAAATAGCGGATCATAGCGACAAAGCAGCTATTGGCAGCATAATTAGTGTTATGCCTTTCTTCGAAGAGCAAATCTCGAGGTCGAAAGGATCGTGAGGGTGCATACAATGGAATTTTTTCCAACAAATCTGGCACGTCGTACTCGGATAACAGAAGTTTGGCGATGAAAACGGCTTGCGACACGTTTCTCCGCTTATCAAGAGCATCTAGCCCCAGCAGACTACAGCGATCAGCATACGGTGGTAAATTCAGCGGGTCCGTCCATGGGAGATGGCGCAGGGCATATCGTATGAACTTGCGTTGCACAGCTTCGAACCGAGCAGTCCAAACAGCTTGATATGGATTCCAGACAGCAGAAGCAAATTCGAGTTGAGAGCGTACCAATGAGCAGTATAAGGCTTTGTAGCATAAAGGATCGCGGAATTCATTTGAGATTTTAAAAATAAAACCAAGCTGGCGATTCGCTTTGGCGATCGTAGTTGAAAAATGGCGTCTTAAAGTTAGCCTGTCATCCAACACGACGCCTAGATCTTTAACATGATCCACACGTTGTAAAGTTGTTCCTGCGATACTATAATCGAAAACCACGGTTTCGGCAGTGCGATGAAAGCTTATTACGTAACACTTTGAAACAGCCAGGACCATCATATTACGCTCACACCAACATTTGAATAAATCCAGGAGCTTCTGCAATTCTTGGCAGTCCGCCAGATTTCGAATAACGATGTATAATTTGAGATCGTCTGCAAACATCAACAGCAGGCCTCCACGCTGCAGGATAAAAGTTACGTCATTCACGAAGAGCGAAAACAACAATGGACCCAGCGTGCTTCCTTGGGGAACTCCGGAGCCGTTCGAAAAACAGTGGGATGAGTGATCACAGAGAACAGACATGGATGCTCGAACAAAATTTCGTTAAAAACGTGTGTAAAGATTTAAATCGCTCCTCAGCGCCGCCAACGCAGACTGCCCGACATAAAAACTCAATTTCACTAAGTGATGGCGTTGGCATACACTACATAAACAATGTAGTGCTGCCACCTAGGAGCGAGCCTAGGAGCAATTCGGAATGAACACTAGCGCTAAAAAGTAAAACACGGCAAATTTTAATCATATTTATCAGCACACTAGCACCGCGCAACGGGGGCATAACGACATACTTTAAAATGACCAGTACAAACTTTTACACAAGCACGCGAATGAAGATGAACGTCTGTTCTCTGTGGAGTGATCTCCAATGATGACGGTCACTTGACGTTGCACTAGATATGATCGAAGCCAGTTGCAGAATGTTGTAGAGCATCCCATTTTTTCAAGTTTTGCAAGCAGTATGTCGTGATTCACTTTATCAAATGCTGCTATCACGAATGATGTCCAACAGATCGGCGGTGCATAGTCAAGTGCGTAGGTTGATAGCGGGCGTAGCATTGTCTATCATCCGCTATGGCGTACCGGCATGGGCCGTAGCACTAAAGGCCGAGTACAATGTAAAGAATCTGATCAGAGTACACCGGCTGATGTGCCTTCGTGTCGCGAGCGCATATCGCACCATATCATATGAGGCGGTGTGCGTTATAGCGTGGATGATGCCGATAGACTTACTCCTAGAGGAAGATGTGGTGTGCTACAACGAAAGGGACTCGGTGCAAGTGCGACGTGTCAAGAGAGCAGCCTCGCTGCTCAAATGGCAAAGAGCATGGGACACCGCAGTCAAAGGTCGTTGAACACATAGACTGATTCCGGATGTGTCCAACTGGGTCGACAGAAAACCACCACCTAACACAGTTGTCTGAACATGGTTGCTTTAAAAAATAGCTACGCAGGTTTGGCTTCGCAGATTCTGCGGAGTGTCTAGAATGTGTAGGTGAGGTAGAGGCGGCAGAGCATGTGATGTTCGCATGCCCGCGATCCGAGATAGAACGCAATGCCATGTGGCTTGTTAGCGGTATGGATACAACCCCGGACAACCTCGTCGAGAGGATGTGCCGGTAGAAAGTTATATGGGGGTAATTCTCGCTGAGACCGGGCTACTATTTGCACGAGCTTCTTGAAAATGCCTAAATTTATATTATTTCGAAAGCTTTCGGCGAGTATATTAAGGATCCGAGTTAAATTCTTCAGAAAGATGAACCCCTCGTTAGTTACACTCGAAATCATTTTAATGAACCCCTCGATTTTTGTCAATTCTTGAGTCACCAAAACTGTCATAACTCCAACATTTCTCAACCGATCATACAGATCAGCATATCGTAAGGAAAGAGGAAAATTGTATCCTCAATTTGCAATAATAAAATAAAGCAGCCATATTGAATTTGGATTTAGAATATTCATACATCGATGGAAAGTTTAGCTTATATTGTGCATTGTGTCCGAAAATCTCAGGTGCATGTTTTTTCTATCAAAAGTTATGTACGATTTACCAAATTATTTTTGGAAGGGCCATCTGACCAACGAACATTATTTTAATGGTTAATATGGTACTACGACGTCAATTCCTTGATTTCATACACTATTCTAAGCCAAATATGTTTCATAAATCTAAAGCATATCTACAACAGTACTTTACCCTTCGCTCAAAAGTTTTGAGCCTAACGGAGCCGTATTCAAGTTATTGTATTAAATAATTCTCGCTTAAGTTTTCAAAAGGACCTAAATAACATTTTTTAATGAATTAATTTGAATAGTGCAATCAACCGACCAATGTGAAAGCTTTTGATCGCAATAATCGCACTTCTTTTAGCAATTCATGAAAAAATGTTATTTAGGTCCTTTTGAAAAGTTAAGCGAGAATTCAATAATTTTGGTATTGGTAAATGGTACATAACTTTTGATAGAAAAAACATACACCTGAGATATTTGGACACAATGCACAATATAAGCTAAGCTTTCCATCGATGTATCAATATTCAAAATCGGTGGTTGCGAACCTGGCAGAAAAATAGTTTTC
Organism: Armigeres subalbatus; assembly: GCF_024139115.2. Taxonomy (NCBI): domain Eukaryota; kingdom Metazoa; phylum Arthropoda; class Insecta; order Diptera; family Culicidae; genus Armigeres; species Armigeres subalbatus. The sequence continues at coordinate 370,906,160 of NC_085141.1, read as the reverse complement.
AAAAACAAATCCGGGATGGCGGCCAAATTCAATATGGCTGCTTTTATTTTTATTATTATAAATTGAGGATACACTCTTCCTCTTTCCTACGATATGCCGATCTCTATGATCGGTTGAGAAATGTTGGAGTTATGACAGTTTTGGTGAGTCAAGAATTAACAAAAATCGAGGGGTCCATTAAAATGAGTTTGTGTATAACTAACGAGGGGTTCATCTTTCTGAAGAATTTAACTTGGATCTTTAATATACTCGCCGAAAGCTTTCGAAAGAATATAAATTTAGGCATTTGTTTGGCTGAAAGTCATTCGGCCGAAAGTTATTTGCCCGAGAGCCGTTTAGCCGAATGCCACTTGGCCGATTAACACTGAAGGTCATCTAGCCGTATTCCAGTTAACTGAACTGGACGTATACCCCACTGGCAGAGACAGAGGTGGAGCACCACACCATTGTTCTCAAAGGCTATTGTTCTTGCGCCAAGCAGTGCTCCACCAAATAACAATAGCTGGCGCCACCAGTGGTTTGCGCGTCAAGGTTATAAGGCCGAAAACGGAGTCTTATCTAGTCTACACATACACAACCAGTTCGTGATAGAATCATGGAAAGTTATAGATTGGACTAGAGATCCCATAATAAGAGATGGGCGAATACTTTTCCATGCGATTTAGCAACGCTGTTAATTTCGTAAACAAACGCTGCCAGCGAAAAATATTTTAGTTACTAGATAAAGATTGTCGCTGTCGTCGCTGTCCGGAACATCTTTTGCTGGCGACGATAGGGGATCTAAATGTCAATGATGGAAAAATACATACGATTTGACAGTTAGGTACCACACATGTTTCGGACAGCAGAACAAAGGGACCGAAACGACAATCATTATCTGGTAACTAAAATAGCTTTTCTGCCAGCACTTGGCGTAGCGTAAAATGTTGTAGCTTGAACATGACTTTGCAATTGATGACACTTTCGATTATGTTGTTTATCTTGTTGTTTATCCTCCATCTGTGCATTATAACTAATGTAAAAGTTCAGTACGCAAGAACAAGATACAATGGTAGACTACTTCTACTTGCGAAAGAAACACAAATTGTTCATTCGATTAACTTTTATAAAAAATCTTTTCCATTACAGTCGCAAAATACCTTTCACTCTGCAACAATAACGATGTTCATTTGGCTCAGATTTTGACAGGTCTCAATGCGCGATTGGCTCAAGATGGCCGCTTTCGCATATCTCTGCACAGAAAAATAAAGAACCTAAAAAAATAAAGAACTCAACTTTGAGTACGAAGTTCAAATTTTAACTCAATATTAGGTAGTTTTCTCACTCCCTCTCATGAATGTTATTATAAACAAAGAGAGCTGCATCGACCTAACGTGTGCTGTTCCGTGGAAGAAGCCAAATTTGAGTTGTTTTCACCATAGTCTCGAGTGAGTGAAAATAACATTAATTCGAGTTGGTGAAACTTCATAGTGGGTGAAAATTCAACACGGGAGTAAAGGCAAAGTAAATACTTACCGGATTTTTTCGCATTTTACTTATTTTTGGCTTCTTCCACACAAGGGCGGATTTGAGTGAAAGGAACCATAAAGTCAGTTGTTTCGCGGTTCCGTGTCATAATCTTTCATAATTTATGTTTGAAGCACCTCATAAATGTAGATCAAACATAAAAGCGACCAAGCCTACTGTGCAAAATACCTGTTAGAATCAATTTTGACGTAGAACTTACGTCTTTCTTTACTAAGAAAATTGGCGCAAATGTTCGCGAGAGAATTGGCGCCAAATCTATTTCGCTTCGAAAAGCCATCATTCAGCCAAAACACAAAAGGGTGGGCTTCAGAGTAAAACTTTCTTTACTAAGAAAATTGGCGAAAATGTTCGCGAGAAAATGGGCGCCAAATCTATTTCGCTTCGAATAGCCATCAATCTGTCAAAACACAAATGGGTCGGCTTCAGAGTAAAACTTTAACCACGATGAGAAAATAACCATCGAAATGTCAAATTTTAACTAAAAGTTAAGGTGATTATAGAATGAAGCCAGAAATCGGCCATTTTGTAAACCACGTGCTTTTCCAATATTTTTTTCAAGAGCACGAGATGAAAGAACCATAACGCGTATGGGGCTGAAATAATGGTAGATCGTTTGCTTAGTTATGCTGAACAATCGTAATTTGAATTTCGGCACTGTACGAAAACTATTACGCCAGATTTGGGCTATTGGAGATGTATGTAGATAAACGTGTGGTGAATTTGAAATTCACCACGGGCTTCATTCTATAATCACCTTAAACGAATCGGTGGAATGGTTCACAGCCTAAACTGGGTGTCATTTAGATTTTTTAATACATTTAATTTTGCTCTTCATAGGATTTATTTGTTTATTTGTAGAAGTTGCCTTAAATAAATGTATTAAGTTCAACACTTTATAATTAGGTACTAATTGCACTTTTCACCACGTAATTTCAATAAAACCACATTTCAAAATCTATTATTGAGCATCCCCAGCATCATCGTTTTCGCTTTTCGCAGTATCGTTCGCCGCCGTATCACCGTCAGCGGATACACCGTTCACCGCCAGTGAATGCACAATCCCTTCCCGTTTGTTTCCGCTGGTTCGTGCACTCAGCACGAACCGGTTGCCGTCCTCGATGAATGTCGTTTCGGTGCCGCCATCTACGAATTCACCCTGCAAGTGGAACGAAAAAAAAAAACGGTGTAACGAAGTGAAGGGGTTTCGAGCATACTGCTGTTCGTTCGCGTTGAATTCTCGATTCGTTCGAAAAAGGGGTGCTCAAATCAAACACTTACGGTTTCCTCAATCAGTTTTCCGTTGACGTAGATGTTGAGAGTATTTTTTTCTGGAATTTTTATTTAAGAGAAAATTGATTTAACTGCGCTTGTAGTCTTGAATGGAATATTTACCCAGTACAATCCGGTAGAAATTATCCTTCAGATTGATTTCCCACGTTTTGAGTGCTTTGGCTTGCGATTCGGTGAACTGTTTGTAGGACTTGCCGTCGACGAAGAGCGAGTAGCAGTACTTGAAACCTGGCAGCGGGTCGACCTGAAATTCAAAATAATTGGAAATCTACATTTTCCGCACACACCTTTGTAGAAGCATGGTGCACATTAGAATCGCACATCTTGCCCCTCACTTATGGGAGGCTTTCGTCGGAAACTCTTCTGAAATTCCCCTGAACTCTTAACAATTTCCTCTGGTAACTCTCTCGAATTTCATTTGGAAATTATCCTGATTTTCCCCTTTAAAATTTTCTTAATAAAAGTAAAATATCTGAGATTCCATCAAAAATCCATCAAAAGAAGGCCCGACAATTCATCTTTACATACTAAATACCTGATATTGTTTCAAAATAATACAAAAATGTAAGATTTCAATAGAATTATAGTATTAAAATCTTCCGAAATTGTATATGCCAAAATGTTATACATTTTCTGTAAGGTTCTTATACAGAATTGTATTTTAAGCTTTATCATAGTGACTTTTCGGTACAGGAAGTTCATCACTCAGTAATAAAATCCGCTGCTTTGATGTACAAATGATTCTGAAAATTAAATTCCCCTGGACATTCATCTGAATTTTTTGACGGAAGTACGTCTGCATTTTCCTTGGAAACAATTTTGAATTTCTTCTAATGTAATATTTCAAAACTTCTTTTAAAATTTCTTCTGAATTTTCTCAGAAATACGACTGCATTTGAAATTCAATTCGAAAGTATTCTCCAATCAATTGCCTCATCCGGCATCGACTATTTAAAAAAATATTCCTAAAAATCATATGATCCTAATCTTTAATCTTAAATCAGCTCTACAATTTTTTATTTATTTTCAATCAACATGCCATGTTCGTAAAAATCGAGTAATTTCTGATTCTCAGCACATATAAAATATGCTATGATACGCAAGATTTTTTTATGTACAGGTTATCCGACTTGTCAATATCCCCAACTCAGCCATCTTGGATTTTTGTATGGAATTTATGCTCGTTTGTTTACGTTTTGCACTGAAAATGTATGTTTTCCCCCCGCGCTGGTTATTCCCATCTACTGACGAAGTCGGATAACCTGTACATAAAAAAATCTTGATGATGCGCTCAACAAACAAATTTGCAAACTCTCAAAAATTCATGATAATAAGCAAATATTAGTTCTATGGATGGCGTTCAGCAAATTATTTCACTGTATTATAACAAAATATTGAATAAATTGCTTAAGATCAGTAAAATAGTATTTTGCTGATTTATTTCCAGTAAATTTAATTGCTGGATCATGGAGAAAAATGACCACGCGCCTCCATTTTCTTACTATGACAAACGTTATACATAATTGAAAGATTCTAGCTGCGTTTGCTTATTTATTGGCTCCTTTTCCCTTTTACTGATGAGAACGAGTTTCAAATTGCTTCCGACCATTTGACTTCAACCTTTTCTTACCCTTATAATGCACCGTTTATCATCCAGCTTGAACATGTCCTCGCCCACCAGCTTGAACATCCAATCCCGTCGGAAAATTTCCTGCTTATCAATCCACAGCACCCGTTTCCCGCTGGCCGTCCCATGCTCGAACTCAATCTCGTAGATTTTCCCATACAACGGTACCCGCCACCTGGCCACCACTTCCCGATTCGTTCCGACGCCGTTCTGCTTGGCCGTACAACCATTTCCATTGCCGTTGTCGTTGTTGTTGTTGTTGCTGTTCTGAAGGTGGTTAGCACCATCAGTTCCGGTTTTCATGCTGCTGCTAAGTACCAAGTTTCTACTCAATCCAAGTATGCCGTGATTCATTCGCGTGTGGCCGCCCACCTCCTTGAAGTCGAGGGGTGTGACGATGCGGGGCGCAAATTATGACTCTATATTCCGGTAACTTTTTGTATCTTCCTCAAACCGGGTGGAACATCTATCGAAGGCGAAGAAGTGGCGAAGGGAGTCGGTTCGCGCCACTCGTCAAAGTCATTATCACTTTGCCGAAAGGCGGGTGGGCCGCACAAAAAACTATATGGATTTGCTTTAGTGTTTGTATAAACCCTGTACAGCTGTATCGATAATACTAAGGCACGCTACAGCACCTGTTCCCAGCGGTGATTTATAGGTCACGAAGCGATTTCCTGGAAAAGGTAAACACAATAAAAGTAGTAGTTACGATATGCCGCTTGAGAAAGTACAGAAAAAAACGGATAATGGTAAAATCGATGAACTGGACATTTCAGGTTTCTACTAAAGGGTGAATATTTCATTTGATATTGAACTTGCCTAACGATGCATGTATGATTCATCCGGCATCTAAATAATTCATGCAAATAGTAGATAGGTATCATTCTTATCGCATGTTTTCATGGATTTGCTCTATACCATTCATTATTATATTTATCAGTACTTTACTCAACTGTCGACATTGATATGAAAGTGCATTACTACGGAATGCTATATCTACAACAAATACCTTGGAGTCAAGGGATTGTCCAAAAATAATGTTTCACTTTTAGGGGAAGGGATGAATTTCTTCAAATGATTTAATTCTTGTGAGCCTTGTGGCAACCGATACAACATTCCACAATTTAAATACCAAAACCTAAGGAATGTTGAAAATGGTAAATTGTAGCATGGCGTAAACAATTGATCTTCCCTTTATGCATATGATGGACGAATAGTGATGCAGTATAACAGTGTTAATAGAAATCAGTTTGTTGAAACCTTCGAGGCACGTGAGGATAATAGCGAAGCATCTTCGTGTACTCGATAATCATAGTTTATGCTGATTTCAAAATGTTATAGGTAGGGTATATGGCTCAAACCTTAGCATATTATACTGCAGTTGAGCATATTTATTGTTGTACATCAGCTTACATTGGAGCTCTGACCAATATTATGCCATCAGACGACTTGCTTACTTTTGGTTGTTGCGCCAAATAGTTTGTAACCCGCCATTTTAGGGTTACAATTAAAACCCCTTGGTTCTTGGGCCAATTTAGCTCAGACCCCCAAAAAAAATTGTAAATATATGTTTCCGTGTTCGTCTACTAATTGTGTGTGTGCTTCATCCTCTATCCCTCACCCATCTGGGGGTGTTGATTAAGGTCACTCCTGACGGAATCCAAGATTAAAAGTGCTCGCGTTTTCGGGGGCACACCACTCAATACGGAAGCAACGCACAACTGTCATTTTTATTATTTCACGCATGCTGCGACGCAGCAAAGCTAAATCAACAAAAATGACAGTTGTGCGCCGCCTCTGAATCGAGTGATGTGCCGCCGAAAACGCGAGCACTTTTTATCTTGGATTCCGTCAGGAGTGACCTTAAGTAGTACTACGAATAATTTGATCAGATCTCATGTTCCGTAATGGTGCCCTTTTTGTTACGAAGACTAGTACTACAAAAAGGATTCACTTCTAAAGCAAGAAAAGTGTCTTCAGAAGTGTGGGGAATGGGATGTACTAGTTGTTCATAACAGGTACAGCAAAACTTCACAAGGACGCCCTTATTCGTACTAACTACTCAGGGAGTAGAAGGTCGAGAAGAGCCATCGTTGCTAACTAAAGCGTGAACCGGATACCTGGGACTCCCACAATATCCGCGGCAATAGCAGCAAACGATGCCCTGTACGTATTTAGCGCTCAATTTAGTAAATTTATATGTTGGCGAAGCAATAAGAACTGGAACGTGCTCACCAATTTAGTTCGTCCAGAGTTCAGTATCCTTCGCTTCCATTTAAGACGTGATCGTATTGCCCAACAGTTCGCCCAACTGTGGCTGATTTGGCAGCTGCAAAAGTTCTCTTGGGGTTAGTGGCTGTGGATGTTCCGGTTGCTGTTACTCTCATGGCTGTTGCTGCATTAAAATTGGTTGTAGTGCATTTACAGTATTGCGTCAATGTCTTCAAGCATTTGAAAGTAGGAAGTGTTCAAATATTAAACAATGGAATACCTGAATCCTGAAAAGATGAGACGAAAAAACGAGGGCAGTTTCAAACATTACAACTTTACAACAACAAGCTTTTGAAAATCAATTAAATCCCTGAGGAATGCCAAGAGCATGGACCAAAACGTAGGAAACTAAACCTGCAAGTCTTTTCGATTTTTTTGAGACTGAAAAGCCGCTAATCCCAAAGTTAAAATCAATATGGTTTCCTTATTATCACCGGGAGTTTTGAGAAGGTGTGTAGTGGCACATTAAAAAGTGTTTATTGAAGCAAAAAAGGCCGGATCAAATGTCTCGCTGCTCTTGAGTCCAATTAATAGTGAGACCACGAGCTAGAACACGCTAAGTAATCCACTTTGCTTGAATATGAATAAAGATGGCTTCACCTAACTCATGGTTTCCCAAACTGTGAGTCCCGAACCCCAGGGGGGTCGCGAGCGGATTGTTGGTGTGTCGCGCAGAACAAATATTAATTGCAGCTCGACTGCCGAACCTTTTGATCATTTTTTTCAGGAACATTATTTCAAGTTTAAACCGCATTTTATTTTAAATATCCATCACCACGCTATTTTATTTAAACATTTATGCCTCAAAGCTGTCCTCGTAATGAAGTAAAATAAAAACGCTAACATTTAACAAATAATACCATGTTATGAAACTCATATGTGAATATGTACGTTATGTGGAAGATACTGATTTGGAAAATGTATTGGAGGTAACCACTTTCCCTTCGATGGGACTCGAACCCATGACCCTACAGTACGCTAGACCGGTGCTTTAACCAACTAAGCTACGAAGGACCTCCGTCGGCCTTCGCAACCTACCAATACATTTTCCAAATCAACATCTTCCACACAACGTACATATTCACACGGCACGGCAAAAAAAAACTTAAATGGTGCCAGAAGCTCCACTGGAACATAACAATATTTGATCAAATTAAAAACAAACGGCCAATTTTTGTACGTTCTAGGTTCAAATAATAGCATTTTTCATGTGCATTATGTATTTCTTTATTACTTATTGTTCTGAGATATTTCAAAAATCCTAAAATGAAATTTATGAAAAAGTTTTTGGCATTTGAGAATTTGCATCGTTGCATCGTTATAAAAATGCGAGTCAGTTAGTAAATCAGGAGATCAAAAAAGGGTCAATTTTGATACCAGCTTTGTATTTCACTTGATCAGTGCTGTGTTTATGCCTTTCAAAACGATCACTGAACATTAAGGATACTTAGTTAGCATACTAATGAAGAGTTGTGTCAGATATTACGTTGATAGGACAAAAATTGGCAGGTTAGCATACGAATTGAGAAGTGGTGCTCAAGAGCTACAATAGGAAAGGAAAGGTTAATTCTATCGATTAAAACCATAAATACGAAGAGACGGATTAATGTCAAGTAGTACAAATAGATTGTTAGTGGAAATATTGAAAATTCAATAAATTAACCGTAATAACATTAAAACTGCTACTGTTGTACTTTTTTTTATCCATACTTACCTGTTCCGGTAAAATTTTACCTATATTTATCCTGGAACTGTCGTACTACGTCACATACCATCTCATCACGTATATTCTAGTCATACTTTACTTGACTAGGTACCTGGGCTTCCTTCAATCATTGTAAGCTGCTAATGTCTATCCCGCTGATTTGCCGCTCGAGGAACGATTTGTTCTTCAGTCTTCGTTTTTTTTTCGTTTACTTATCGCCAACACCGGAACGTAATTACCTACTTATGTGTAGCTAGTCCATTTAGTACTGGGATTTTGGTTTTGTTTGGCAAGGATTTGGAGAGCTTCGAAAACATTTTCTACCAAGAACTAAAGAAACGTATGCAAAGACAATTTGAAGTGAAAACAAAAAAAAAAATCACTTTTGCGTCGAAAAAATGACGGATGAAAATTTTCCGCGTCCGCTCCTTATCACAACCTGCTTCGATCCTCGTTTCCGTGTTCGTCTACTAATTTATTATTAAATGTCTGTATATAAAATAAATGTCTGTGGTCCATATTTGTATGTTTGACTGATATTTATTTTGTATATAGTAACTGTAGGTGTAAACAAACAATTATTTTAATTAAAAGATGACGTTTGAATTCAAGTTTGTATTATAGACACTATAGGTTCCATAGACGAGCTGAGGCGAAGGCGAGTGTAGCCAAACGAACTGTCAGTTAGTGTAGCCAAACGAGCATGACGTCATGATTGCAATCCAAGCAACGGAGCGTGTGACGTCAAATTCACGTGGTACACTGTGAAAAAGTGGAAAAACACACCTAATCGAAATGACCCAACCGTTCCTCCGCTCGTCTATGGAACCTATAGTGTCTATAGTTTGTATATTATTTTTAGTTGTTTGTTTACCTCCTGGTTGGTGTTAAAAAAATATATTTATTTACATTATTTATCTACATTATTTACAATATTTATTTACATTATTTACATTATTTATATACATTATTTATTGGATTTCCTATTTACATTATTTATTCGAATATTTATTTACACTATTTATTATAATTATTTACATTATTTACATTTAAATATTTCCATACAAAAATTGAAAAAAAAAAAGAAAACAAGCACTTAGGGCTGAAAATGTACAGATTTTGCATGCAATCTAGCTAAAATTATTTGAATTTAAATCTAAAATTTGAAAACGCAACATCAATCAAAACCCCTAGATATTATACTAATAAAAATCAACGAGAAACACAGCGATTCACCAAAACGCACACCGGAATAACGAAATGGCAGGCGATGGGCGTTATATTCGGGGCGGCAAGAATAGGATAAAAGGGCAAGGCCGCAATATAGTCGCTCTCTTAGTAATTCAACCGGTCCAGAGGAGTGATGAAAAAGTGACACCCGCGAATTTGCCACGTTATCGAGCCAATCGTTGTTCCACAGTTTTAAAGTTTGTGAAAATTTGAATTTGTGATTTGTGAATCTATGTTGAAACTTACAAATTAGACTAAAGTTAATGGTTAAAAAGTTATCAGCTAAAACATCACAAGTTGAAGAACTTTAAAAGTTAAAATTAGTACGGGCCTATGCTTGCTTCTTGGCTGCACCACGCAGAGATGCATCTGAACACGAGAACGCGTGTTCGTGTTCAAAACGTTCTGAACACTGCACACTGTTCAAGAGCACTGACCTAACTTAGCAACTTGTATCCTACGAAAACAAATTCAAGCGACGGCATGCTACACATTTTGCGGCTAGTAACGGAACACGTGGGCATCTAAAGGATAGAAATCAAGCATGCTTGTATGTTTTTGCATAGTTCCAAATCTAAGGAATCTTAGTTACCATGATCGTTTTGCTTGCGTACCAACCCAGTGCACACTGCACTGTGTTCAGAGTTCAAAACTAAGAACACCAAGGCGCGCTCTTGGCTCATGTTCTGTTCAGGATGCATCTCTGGCACCACGGACGGTTACGAATAATAGACACCAAAAGTGATTGAAAAGTGAACGTTAAATTCTAACTGAGCGAAGCCAGCTAGGTCAAAATCGTATCACACTAAATTTCCGAGCGAGCGTGGTGCAAATAGTAGTAAAGGACAGTACCGGTGTATAGTGGTCCGAGCTGACGGTGAAGAAAGTGCATATCAGAAGCCTAAAGCACATGGTGGTGTTCAGAAAAGACTGATGCCGTCGGCTCCGGTGTTTCTCGCTCGGATAGGACCACCTTGTAAAGTGCGCGCGCGAAATAGTACCGCTCCCTGGACCATTGGAACATTGACCAAGCGTTACAATACGGTCACAGTGTCACTTGTGTTTCCCTCGTGCAAATTGGGAATGAAGTTTGAGTGCCCTATGATACGGTAAAGCCAAGACAACATCCCTGGAACATCCAGCCTAGTGCCTTGCCGTGGTCTTCGTCGTCAACGTTTGTTCACCCCTGCTCCCGGTTCTGCTGTATGTCGACCACCGAGTGATCATGAATCGGCAACAACGTTTGTGTGAGAAATCCAAGTAAGATCGAAACATTTTGTTAGTTACACGCTAAATAAAGTTCAATTAAAGTGCACTTCAAAATACTGTTAAAAACCTTTTCAATAAATGTTTAACGTTTCTTGTCTGAGTCAAATTGGTTAGTTTAAGATTCTAAAATATTACATTCCTTCCCATTTTATTGTTTTGCTTGTTTTCTGTAATCAAATTGTTAATTTATTGCCCAAGTGACCAAACGGGAAGGCAGTCTCCACCAGGAACCTAACACTTTATGAACGACCCTATAAACTAAACAACTATCAATTTAAAGAGGCTGTTGTAGAGCCCACCCAAGTGTACACCGTGGCTAGACCAGTGTCCAGGGGAGTAGCCAGGGGTCCATCTGACCCTTGTAGATTTAAGAGAGTTTCAAGTTAAAAACAAAGATAATTGCCACAATTTCTTATTAAAGCCACCAAAAGTGTCGAGCAAAATGGATAAAATGTTGGCTTTTTTACTAATTTTATTCACTAATTATCTAATATGTACACGCATTCATCTCTTAGACCAGGTGTTCCGTGTTTTCTTAACACTATCATCCTTATTTGCTATGTTACATTTTTAGTTATTATTACAGGTAAACTTCGATATAACGTACATATCGATTTCAAAGTTGTACGTTATATCGAATTGTACGTTATATCGAAGCATGAGTAATCATCTTCATGTGTACGTATGAATTGAATTTCATATCTATATAAAGCACAGGAAATAAGAGGCTAAGAAACACATGAAACACAAGGCTTGCTTTGTGTTGCACTTCCTTGAAGGTATTTCCAACAGAATGTTTGAAGGAATTGTTGATGGAATTTTCAACAAAAGATTTCCTAAGAAATTCCAAATGGTATTTCCAAACTATGTTCCAAAGGAATTCCTAAAAAATCAAAAGAATTCTTCGAATCTCTGCATGAAAGATCTGAACACCTCGGGAGCCTCAGCAATGGCCGCTTTGATGGCCAGGTTCGGAATACCATCTGGTCCTGGCGCCTTACCTACACTATTTTCAGGTATCAGAACGTCGGCTCAGGAGGCACGTTCCCCTCAATTTGGGAGATTTGTGCCATCGCCTTCACTGGCCTTTCTCATCATTTACCTGACGGAAAAGGGAAAAGGAAGAGGAAGTGAAGTTGGAAAGGAGAATAGAACCATTTATAGGAAAGCCAATTATGTAGACTCATACGCATTCAGCTAGGGACTAAAGAGAGGTGTCACAAAAACACAGAGGACGTAACAATGGACGAACGTCAAAGACGAAACACAGAGTGCACTGTGAAAAACGCATAATGCGAATCCATATAGATGACAATCACAAAACATTGTAAAAATCGCATAATGCGAATCCATATAGGTGGCAATTTGTTGAAAACTAAAACACATATTCATAACCCCATTCTTATTGAACCTCACGTTGAGATTGAACAAGAGTAGCCGAACCTGAACGTCAAGAACAAAACACAGAGTACACTGTGAAAAACGCATAATGCGAATCCATATAGGTAACATACACAAAGTACATTCTAAAAAAAATGCATATTGCGAATCCATATAGGTGACAATTTGTTGAAAACTAAGTAAAACTCATATTCATAACCCCACTTTTATTCAACCTCACGTTGAGATTAAACAAGAGTAGCCGAAGCCGAACGTCAAGGACTAGACACAGAGTACACTGTGAAAAACGCATAATGCGAATCCATATAGGTAACATACACAAAGTACATTGTAAAAAACGCATAATGCGAATCGATATAGGTGACAATTTGTTGAAAACTAAGTAAAATACATATCCATAACCCCACTCTTATTTAACCTCACGTTGAGATTGAACAAGAGTAGCCGAAGCCGAACGTCAAGGACGAGACACATAGTACACTGTGAAAACGCATAATGCGAATCTATAAAGGTAACATACACAAAGTACATTGTAAAAAAAACGCATAATGCGAATCCATATAGGTTACAATTTGTTGAAAAAATTAAAAAAAAAACATTTTCATAACATATTTAACCTCAAGTTGAGATTAAACAAGAGTAGCTGAAGCCAAACATCAAAGACGAAACACAGATTACACTTTGAAAAACGTATAATACGAATCCATATAGGTGACAAACACAAAGTACATTGTAAAAAAAACGCATAATGCGAATCCATATAGGTGACAATTTGTTGCAAACTAATTAAAACACATATTCTTAACCCTACTCTTATTTAACCTCACGATGAGGTTGAATAAGAGTAGCCGATTATCTCGGAGAAGTAAAAAGTCAACTACGCCATATCTCCGGTTAGCGCAGCGAGGGCTTAAATACTGTGAAGGGGGCCCTGGTGTTTCACAGGCTCCGTTTGCGGTTAGGTTCTTATTAGACCCCCCTAACCATTCATTCGTAGGCACGGTAAGCATAAAGCCGCATCACACCGAGAATTAGGGGTCACCTGTATGGTGGACTTTTACCACTGGAACAGGCAATCCGTAATGTTATTCTTAGCCAGATAACCAGCTGCCGACACCACACGGCTAATTTTCAACAAAAGATTTCCTAAGAAATTCCAAGTGGTATTTCCAATCTATGTTCCAAAGGAATTCCTAAAAAATCAAAAGAATTCTTCGAATCTCTGCATGAAAGATCTGAACACCTCGGGAGCCTCAGCAATGGCCGCTTTGATGGCCAGGTTCGGAATACCATCTGGTCCTGGCGCCTTACCTACACTAAGGGACTGTGCAATCCCCGTATGCTCCGCCACAGTTACTCATCCCTCGTCAGCCACCCTGACCCCTGGCAGCTGAGGAAGAGCTCCGCGATGATCCTCTCCAGCATCTCTGGAGACCGCTCTGTAGGGGCCATCGCCCCACGTGTCTTGGCCATTACGACCCTATAGGCGTCACCCCATGGATTCGCGTTGGCACTTTGACACAGGCCCTCGAAGCAGGCTTTTTTGCTTGATCTAATCTCAATCTTCAGAGCGGCTCTAGCAGCCACGAACGCCACCCGTCGTTCAACACGCTCCTCTACTGTGCGTGCTCGCTGCATCCACCTCCTTGCCCTTAGGCAGGCGCGGCGCAGGTTCGCAATTGCTTGAGTCCACCAGTAAGCCGGTGGTCTCCCATTCCTAGGGTGGACTTTCCTAGGCATGGTGGCATCGCATGCACGCGAGAGGACTGTTACCAGCTGCTCGCCGCTCAGACCGAGAGTATTGTGCTCGCGGCGGAGCGCTTCCTTAAACACCTCGTCGTCGAAGTATGATGTCTTCTACATACGAGGGCTAGACCTCGCCCCTTATTCCGTCCGCTGAATGCTGGTCGTATAGTCGATACTGTAATGAACCGCCAGGGGGTCGCTGTGAGTGTAGCCATCATCTACCCTCCAGTTCGAACTACTCATTTGGCCAGGGCTCCAGAACGTAACGTCGATAAACGACTCAGCCCCGTTCCAGCTGTAGGTACTTTTTGTACCGACATTAGCCAAGTCCATATCCAACATGGCCAGTGATTCCAGCAGGATCTGCCTCCGTTGATTCGTGGATCGGCTTCCCCATTCCACGGCCCATCAGACCGCATCGTGCTTTCGTGCTGTGCGGTTCTTTCTCTCTTTGCGGAAGGAAGTTTTTAATACTACCCAAAGCTATTTTAATTTCAACGGTGCTTCTTAGCGCTATTTGTACCCACTGATCCCGTTACGATCTTTGCAAGGACCCGTGCCTTCGTTTTACGTTGGACCCGTTTGCGGAAGTAAAATTCCGACAAGCGGTGGTAATCCTGCAGGGACACCGTTCTGGGAAAAAACCTCTTAGAAGGTCACGTCTCCACGCTCAGCCATGAGCATTAAATAAAAACAAGAGGAAGGTCTCTGAATTCTCCACTTCCTTCAAAGAAACAAGGTTTCAAGACCGTCCTGCCAAAGCGCGGAAAAATAGAAGGAAGCTGGAGAATTCAGATATTCCTTCTAACTCTAATATCGGAAATAATTCTTCTCCAATCGAACTGAGCAATCAGTTCGATTTGATTAATGATGAAATTGAGCAAATCGAATCTACCTCTAGCCCAGGTGATTCGATTCATGCGAAAAAAGCAAAGGATCCCGCCAATTGTGGTATCTGTTGCCGAGTTTTCTGGCTTTCGGAATGAAATCTTGAGTAACCTTCAGGGATCAAGGTTTCATTTCAGATTGGTAGGAAGGGTGACTGCTGCGTTTTGGCGGGATCGTTGGACGATCGCAAAGGTCATCTTCACTCTTTAAGTGGGAAGCGCCAGAAATGCTTCACATACGACGAGAAAAATGAGCGGTTGTTCGAAGTCGGATTGAAAGGTCTCCCCAGTGATGACAAATCACTGGATGAGATTAAATTGAAATTTCTCAATTACTTGGATTTTCACCAGTCCAAGTAATTAAGATGAAAAGAAATCCCATTCTGGTACTTCCCAGAGGGGCATTTCTCAAGAATTTTATTTAGTTCATTTTAACAAAAGTGAACTAAATAATATGAAAAGTTGGAAAAGGCCTGTATTATGTCCCATGTCCGTGTTACATGGAAACATTTCCGCAGGCCTGGGGAAATTTCAAAACCCCACCCAGTGCCGTAAGTGCCAAAAGTGGGGTCATGGAACCAAACATTGTCACATGGATGCTAAATGCATGATTTGTGGTGGAACCTCTCACGCCAAGGACGCATGTCCTGTGAGAGAAGATTCCAATAAATTTAAATGTGCAAATTGTGGGGGCAATCATAAATCCAATTTCTGGGAATGCCCTTCACGCAAAAAAGTTTTGAATTCCCGTGCAAAATTGATGACGGGAAATTCCAATCGGATCCCAGATTCGACGGGTAGAAATTTTTCAAACGCTCAAATTTCGAAACCAGTTACCGTTCGAGCAATTCATACCCACCACAATTCACAAACAAATTTTGCCGCTCGTCAACGGGTAGCAAGCACTTCAGTAAATTCCAATTTTTCGAATGTACCTACGTATGCAAACATCGCTGCTGGTAGACAAAATTTCTCTTCTCAAAATGAGGTTTATACCCATGTCCCAACGGAAAATAATGGTCATGTTGCCGATTCAGGTAGCATGACTGCTTCCGATTTTGATTTTTTGATTGATGCAATGTTCAAAGCAAATACCATACCAGAAGCTGTTCAGTTTGGTATAAAGTACACGCAAAGAAATGTTATCGGACTCCGTTTTAATGGATCTAAATAATTGTGTGAATGTTCTAAATTGGAATGCCCGCTCTCTAAAGGGTAAGGAAGATGAATTATTCAACTTCCTTTCAGTTCATAATGTGCATATTGCCATTATAACTGAAACGTATTTAAAACCAGGACTCTCCATTAAAAGAGATCCAAACTATTTTATCTACAGAAATGATCGTCTTGACAGCGCCTGTGGTGGGGTCGCCATTGTCATCAATAGACGTATCAAACATAAATTATTTTCTTCGTTTGAAACCAAAGTTTTTGAAACCTTGGGAGTTTCTGTTGAAACAAATTTTGGTCAATTTTCCTTCATTGCAGCCTATTTGCCTTTTCAATGCAATGGACAGCAAAAGAATTTGTTGAAAGCTGATCTTCAAATTCTGACTCGCAACAAATCAAAATTCTTCGTAATTGGTGACTTCAATGCCAAACACCGTTCATGGAATAATGCTCAAAGCAATTCCAATGGTAAAATTTTATTTGAAGATTGTTCTGCGGGATATTATACTATTCAATAATCAATATCCCAATTAACCAACTTGTTTTTCTTCTTTGAAATCTCACAGGAAGTTCATTAACAATCCAATCAGCTCTACTTTTAATTATCATAGAGCTGATTGGGATTCTCTATAAACGTATATCGATAGGAATTTTGTTGTTGATATTCCTCTCGATACCAAAAGTGATATTGATAATGCTCTCGTATCTTTGACAAATTTAATTGTCGAAGCCAGAGGCATTGCAATTCCTAAATGTGAAATTAAATTCAACTCCATTGTTATTGACGACGATCTTCAGCTTCTGATCCATCTTAAAAATGTGAGGCGAAGGCAATACCAAAGAACTCGCAATCCCGCGTTGAAAGTTATTTGGCGAGATTTGCAAAATGAAATTAAATTCTGAGAAATAGCAACTTTGAGAATAATGTCTCGAAGTTGGATCCCAGTTCGAAACCCTTTTGGAATTTGACGAAAATTCTTAAAAAACCTCAAAAACCAATTCCAGGGCTTAAATAGTGAAATAAAATTTTATTAACAAATGACGAAAAGGCTCAAAAACTTACTCAGCAGTTCGAGAGTGCCCATAATTTTAGTCTAGGTCTCACTAGTCCAATTGAGGATCAGGTTACACGAAGCTTCGAAGACATTCTCAACCAAGATAATGTTTTTGACCCTTCGTTGGGAACTAATTTGGATGAAGTGAGATCTATTACAAGAAAATTTAAAAATATGAAAGCCCCGGGTGATGATGGTATTTTCTACATACTTATCAAAAAACTTCCTGAGAGCTCTTTATCCTTTTTGGTTAATTTATTTAACAAATGTTTTCAATTGGCATACTTTCCAGATAAATGGAAAAACGCCAAAGTTGTTCCAATTTTGAAGCCGGACAAAAATCCAGCTGAGGCTTCTAGTTATCGCCCAATCAGTTTGCTTTCTTCAATAAGCAAACTGTTTGAAAAGATTATTTTAAATAGAATGATGGTTCATATTAATGACAATTCTATTTTTGCTGATGAGCAATTTGGTTTTCGCCATGGGCATTCAACCACTCATCAGTTATTAAGAGTTACGAACTTAATTCGGCTCAACAAATCTGAAGGATATTCGACTGGAGTTGCTCTTCTTGATATAGAGAAAGCATTTGACAGTGTTTGGCATGAAGGTTTGATTGTAAAATTGATGAATTTTAATTTTCCGCTGTACATTATTAAACTGATCCAAAATTATTTATCAGATCGCTCACTGCAGGTAAACTATCAGAATACTAAATCTGATAGATTACCTGTAAGGGCTGGTGTCCCCCAAGGCAGCATACTGGGGCCCATATTGTATAACATTTTTACTTCTGACTTACCTGATTTACCACCAGGGTGTCAAAAATCTTTGTTTGCAGATGACACAGGTCTCTCAGCCAAAGGGCGAAGGACTTCGTGTCATTTGTAGTAGATTGCAAAATAGTTTGGATATTTTCTCCACTTACTTGCAAAAATGGAAAATTTCCCCTAATGCTTCCAAAACTCAGCTTATAATTTTCCCCCATAAGCTGAGCTTCTTATTTGAAACCTTCTAGCAGACATATTGTCACTATGAATGGGGTTCCAATTAATTGGTCTAGCGAAGCTAAATATTTAGGACTTCTGCTAGATCAAAAATTAACTTTTAAAAATCACATAGAAGGCCTTCAAGCCAAATGTAACAAATATATTAAGTGTCTATATCCACTTATAAACAGAAAATCAAAACTTTGTCTTAAGAACAAACTTTTGATTTTCAAACAAATTTTTAGACCTGCCATGTTGTATGCTGTGCCAATATGGACTAGTTGCTGCAATACCAGAAAGAAGGCACTTCAGAGGATTCAAAATAAAATTCTGAAAATGATTCTGAAGTTGCCTCCGTGGTATAGTACCAATGAACTTCATAGAATTTCTAATATTGAGACATTGCAACAAATGTCCAACAAAATAATTTCCAATTTTAGACAAAAATCTATCTATTGCATCGATTAACTCCTTGTACCCTTAGTATAAAATAGGTTAAGATTAGTTTAAGTAGAAAACATTGTAATTCCTACATGGTTCAATTCAACCAGAGGAAAAATTCTAACTGCCAGAGGCAATTGAAATGTATCAATAATAACTAAAAATATAACATAGCAAATAAGGATGATAGTGTTAAGAAAACACGGAACACCTAGTCTAAGAGATGAATGCATGTATTAGATAATTAGCAAATAAAAATAGTTAAAAAAAAAAAAAAAAAAAATGGAAGAAAGTTTTTCTGTCAAAAACTTTTTTTGTCGGAATTATTTTCAGTGTATTTTTTATCCGAAACTAAACCGAAGAATGCCATACTTATCTCAGAACCCCCAACATCTCAACATCATATTTTGCCTAATTTAGCAAATAAATATAGTTTTTTTTTTATTAAGAGTAACAATAAAAATGGTTCATATATTAAAAAAAAAATACTATGTTCCTTTATTCGCTTGTTTAGTTGCGACCAGTTACGACCCTAACATTGTACTCTGCTTGACTGTATTGGAATACTTAATATATGTATGTATGTATATGTTGAATCCACTGACACCCTTTAAAGACACTGAAATTCATACTAGAAAAAGTTGTTGTTAGAAAAAAAATTTTCCCTTAAAAATGCCCAGCTTACGATGTATGGACGGTTGGTAGAGAACATAATCATCCATTTTGAGACGAAATTTCGTTCAAATCAAAAGGGGCATTTTTTCGCAATTTGACTTTTAATTTTTTTTAAACTGATTTTTTTCGGTATGGGACTTAACTTAGAATTTATCGAATATTTTTATTAAAAACTTTGACTGATTTTTCGAAAGTTTTTTTTATTAGAAAGTTTGACTGAGTCACCCATACAACACTTTTTTGTAGGATGCGACGTTTGCCAATTTTTTTTTTCGTGTTCGGGTGTGCCACTGCGACCAATTATTAGATCTATTGTAGCGTTACCCGTATCCTTAGTGTTTAAGTGCATGTCGAATTACTCCAGTGCTATTGAGAAGCAATGCAGTATCGGTTTCGATACAGTTGTTGTTTTGTTTTCTCATGACCACCATGACAAGGTCCCGCTATTTAGACCCTTCATAGAGAGCAATCCCATTGAAGGCGCGCCCCTTATCAATAGGAAATCAATCCTCATCATCATCAAAACAGAACTGTAATACTGTTTTCGGCCATGCATCGGAGCCCTAGCCACATCCTTGTCTTGCTTCTAGAATATCACCAGTAAACAATGAAAACCCGATTTAGCTCTGTCTACAAGACCATTTCAAGAAAGAGAATTTGTTCAGTAATAAGAACTTCCGTGTGTTCCTCTCACTACCATTGTTCACCAGTTCAAGAAGAGTTAGTACGTATTTAAACCCCTAACTCGATTTTTCCAGCAGTCAGTTCAGCCTAGGACCGGGTACCGAGGTTTTTAACTAATTGCTTGAAAAGTTGTTTCCGCTGCATACAGTTTTGCCTCAAACAAGAGAAATTCGAGTCTTTCAACTGTCTGTAAGGTAACATTAATTATGTTTTATTTCTGAGACTGCTGTTGATAGCGTAAATACGATGAATCCTTAATTACCACAACTT
Organism: Armigeres subalbatus; assembly: GCF_024139115.2. Classification (NCBI taxonomy): domain Eukaryota; kingdom Metazoa; phylum Arthropoda; class Insecta; order Diptera; family Culicidae; genus Armigeres; species Armigeres subalbatus. The sequence goes on along the minus strand of NC_085141.1, from coordinate 370,885,923 downwards.
ATTGCCCTAGCTAGAAAAATGGATTAGGTTAGGGCTCTGTTTGGTAGATCTTACACCGCAACACACTACGTCAAAGTGATCTACCGTGTTACGGGAGGACGTTTGCCAATAATATCCATTTGAAAAAAAAAAAATCAGTAAAAAAAAGTTTGGCCCTTTTCAAAAGATAGTCTAGATCAAATTTGAAAATTAGTTTGTAAAAGTTCACGTTTGTTCTACGTGTAGTAATTTAACTATATTGAACTATCAATTAAAATAAGACGTCATTCCAATCAAACGACAACAAAATCAATCAATAACGGTGTAGATCATTGGTTACGCGTGTAGATCTGAAGGCCTTCACTTCAGGTATTTCTTGGATAAACGCGAACGTCTTCCATACGCAGATTCTGTTATATTACAGGGATTTCTTGGATAACCATGAACATCTTTCATATACATATTCAATTATATGTTCCACATTGGACATATTAAACACATACAATAGTCAAAACAGGCCTGTAGATCATTGGTTACGCGTGTAGATTTGAAGGCCTCTACTTCAGAAATTTCTTGAATAACCGCGATCATCCTCCATACACATATTCTATTCTATATTCCACAATGTACACACAATATGTTAAGAACAGGTCAATATCAAATTAATTTATGTAATTTTGATTTAACACGGTAACATACCGCATAAAAACTAATTTGGTGTACTTTTTGAAATAGCAAACCAATACCAACAGATTTATTTGACAGCAATCCATCGAATTTTGGAATGGACGAATGAAAATTCTCATGGACGTAAACAGATTTTCGTAAGACAAATTTAAAAAAATTGAAGGATATTTTTGATTGCCGATTCTCAATAAACCATGATTTGTTCATTGTGCTAATATTACGCAATGAAAACTAGGAACTCTAAAATACATGTTACATACAACTTAGAGTCAGTAGCTGGGTTAGCGTATAAATTAGATTTGAAAACCAAGCACTACCTACTACGACGGGAATTAGCTCACTACCCTACTTCGCCAGACAGAGAGTAGTCGCATATAATCGGGCGCCGCAATCTACAGAAAAAAATGGTGTTGCATTTTTCCACGCAGAGCTCCAAACCATTCCGTTTGCTCCAACTCTCAAAAGAATGTCAAAAGAATGTTTCCCTTCTTGTAGATTGGAGATAGGAATGACGTTTTCCACGCGATGGGAAAGGTCGTCCTCTGAATGGAACGGTTGAATAACTTCGCCAATGGTACTAGTACAGCAGCAGAGCACAAAGCGATTCCAAGCAACAGCATCAAAATTTAAGAAAATTTTTAATTCATGATTTTCTATTGAGTTGAAACTTTGCACAGTTTTTCAATTTCATCTAAATCGTCATTTTTCGATATCAAATCTTCATATTGAGTCACGACTAACTTTTCAAAAGGGTGTATGTGAAAATGGTTCAAAAATATTTAAAAAGCTGCACAGCAAAAACGGAATGTTCGATTGTTATGATTTTTTCAGCAAAGTTAGACAACTAAATGGTGATTATTAAGAAAATGTGCACAGTAAAAAAAATTTTTTTTTGCCTTTAAAAATATCATTTTTGTCACAAAAACTCAAATATCTCAAAACCCTATCTTTTTTCGAACGTATTTTTTTTAGGGAAAACGGTCCATTATATTTGCTATCTACCATAAAAATTTGGTGATGGTAAACGGATAAACAAAAAAGTTATGACATTTCAAACATTTCACAATTTTCACATATAGTAAACAAAAAAATTTCCGTGTATTTTTTTCAAGAATCGCAGTTTGATGCTGATTTTATTGTTAAGGGCCTTGCGTGAGTTAAACAAGTTGTTTGTATGATATTCCATATTTATGTATTCATCGATATTATGTATATTATATGTATAAATATTATATGTATAAATAAATAAAAATGAATTAATATTATCCTAAGTATTAAATTAAATGTGGCAGTTACACAATGTTGTTATAGAAACTCTAAGAGTTTTGGGTTTGAATTTTGGTATGGGTTATGATATCATGAAAACAGTTTATTAATACTTATTTTTTATTTATTTTTATTCAAATTTTTTAAAATATCGAACACTTTTGAATTAAAAATTATCAGCACAGTTTGAGTATAGTTTTGCTTTAATTTTATTTTCCGACAATGGAATGAAACAGTGAAATTTTTGGGTTCCTTGGATCGTTTTCGCGTTATTAAATTGCTCGCTGAGCTCTGAAGCCTTTATTTCGTACTCTTCAGTAGTAGTAAAACAAAATGATAATTTGGTTAAATCTTTTTTTTTCTACGATTTGCCCAATCAAAAAGTTCTTTCGCAGTTTTAATTGGATGCTCACGTTCTTTGGCTAAACTTGCTCTTGTGGCCATGCGCTTTATTGTTCCTCCAATAGCATCACAAGGACCTTTGCCATGTGATGTAGCAAAAAATGCCATTCTGCATCAATTCCGTACATTGATTTAAATTGACATAGGCTCGAAAAATTCTTACGATTTTTGTACTGCGACGCTGCTCCATCAGACATGAAATATATCTTTTGACTTCTTTATGCTTATCAACGCGTAAAAAGTTAATCATTTTCAATGAACAAGTTTACGGATACTGAATCGTGTCTTAAATCTTCGGAAATTATAATAAAACTTAAGTGTTCAATTTGCGTACTTCCATTAAAATAAATAACGAATGGATGAATTGTAGCTTGTTGTACGTTCCAGTGATGGGACTGCACTTCATCTTGCAATACAAAGCTGCAATTTTCAGAAAAATCACAAATGACTAAAAATTCACCATTTTGTAATGTATTTTTCGTATTTTTTAAAAAGCTGGATTGTTCTGTTTTAATGAAATCGTGAGGGATTAAACTTTCTAATTTCAAGCAAAAATATGACACAAACTCATCTACAGGTTTTACAATAGTTTCTATGTCACACCTATCCGTGGTCACCCATTGCTCAAATGATAACTGATCAATATTTTTTCTTCAAACTCAGCGAATAAAGTATTTTCCAATGATGAAGAATCTGGACAATCCGAACAAGATCGTAGATAGCAATTTGATGTTGTATTTTCACACAAAAGACTACCAGTTAACATTTTAATATCCTTTGTTAAATTGATTCTTTTCAAACTATGTAAAATAAGATTAATATTCTCATGGGTTGTGCACACACACACATTATGTGTTCCTGAATTGGAAAGAAGCTTACATTGCCTTGGCCGAAGGCTTGCAAATGAGGAAAAACCTATTTTAATATTATCGTGAATTTCATCATTAATCGTTTTTGGATTGCTTGACGCTTTCCATCTTTTTTTTACTGATACATAATCTTTTTGACCAGGCATAGCTCGACTTACTTCATCATCTTCAAAATATTGAACTACTATTTCTTTTGTCTCATCTGTTAATGCAGTACTAGACCTAGTATTTTTGGTTGAAAGACAGTTATTCTCAATTGTTTTGCCTCTTTTACTGTATTTCTATTGGTTTTGAACTCATCAATGGCATCCTGAATAGACCACGAACTTGGCAGCATCGACAAAATCAATAATTTTTCTTTCCTTGTCGTGGCTGCATTCGAGAACCTTTCCTTCATATTTATAATTACCTCATCGTAGTCTGTATTTTCCACATCATCAGGTCCTAATTTGAAGAGGTTTCTTCGTACAGCTTCGTTTATTTCACGGTATTTTTCTCCGGGTAATAAACGTAGTCCATCTTACTCCATTTAATCGGAGTCACTTTTATCCCAGCTATGCCCTCGTTAAAGCGTTCGATGTTGACCTTTTGGATACACTCATCTTCCGATTGATTTGAGGAAACAGATTTCGCTGATGGTACGGTGGCAAGGCTCTCAGCACTTAATACTTCTGGTAATTCCTCAGTTGTTGTCGATACATCTGGCAATTCCTCAGTTGCTGTCGTTTTCGAACTTCCTGCGCTCTGCTCAACCGATGATATACAGATTGCTCTTTTGTCAACGTTTAGACGGCAGGACGTGTTAATGCGTAAATTTGTATTCAATGTGGACATTGGAGCATAACCAGTTGAGAAAGCGGCTACTCATGTTGTTCGTAATATTTCAATAAACAAAATCACTTTTAAGTTTTTACTGACTAGTTTGGTGTCATTTGTGACTGAAGAAAAAATTACTATAAGATCTTTAACAACCTTAGTAGTAGTAATTTTTTGCTTTTTCGTGAGCATTGTCATGGTATGTACCTATCATGCATTTGTTGTTGTTGAAGATACCCGTTTCCTCCCGATCATAAAGTCTATTCTCTAAGAGGTATATTTTTTGCAGGTAAACTATAGACGTACACGTGTATATAAATCTTTGATTTTGCAGCTTTTGTCTTAAAAATAACATTTCTGATATGTTTCTATCAACGTTATTATCAACAGGTTTCAACACTATTAAAAGAATTTTTCGCCAGTCACGTGCAATGAAAATTATGACACTATCAATACTTTTGATCACAACACTGGATCGTGTCTAAGTTTCTTATAGATGCTATGAATAATTAAATCAAAATATCATGAAAACAACTTGTTTAAATCACGTCCCTTAACAATAAAATCTGCATCAAACTGCAATTCTCGAAATAACTTACACAGAAAAATTTTTTTTACTAAATGTGAAAATTGTGAAATGTTTGAAATGTCATAACTTTTTGTTTATTAGTTTACCATCACCAAATTTTTATGGTAGATAGCTAATATAATGGACCGTTTTCCCTAAAAAATTACGTTCGAAAAAAGATAGGGTTTTGAGATATTTGAGTTTTTGTGACAAAATGATATTTTTAAAGGCAAAAAATATTTTTTTACTGTGCACATTTTCTTAAGAATCACCATTTAGTTGTCTAACTTTGCTGAAAAAATCATAACAATCGAACATTCCGTTTTTGCTGTGCAGCTCTTTAAATATTTTTGAACCATTTTCACATACACCCTTTTGAAAAGTTAGTCGTGACTCAATATGAAGATTTGATATCGAAAAATGACGATTTAGATGAAATTGAAAAACTGTGCAGAGTTTCAAATATTTTCGAAGTGGTCGCTCAGGATCGACTGACATGCCCCGTGGAATGCCTCTTAAGCAGAGCCGATGGAATGCCATCCGGTCCGGGTGTTGTGGAGTACTTGAGCTTTCGGAGTGCCTGTAGTACTTGTTCTTCAGAAATTTCAAAAATTCCAAAATCGAAACGATCTAGCGGAGTATCTCGAAGGGCTTCGTCTACTTGAGATGTGCCGAGTACTGCATTCGTAAAAGCTTTCTTGAAATGCTGGGCAAATAGTATGCACTTTTCAGATGCCGTGTCTGCAGATAAGTCACCATAATGCATGCTCATAGGTAGCCCGTTTTCTTTGCGTTTCGTTTGGACAAAGGACCAAAACTTTTTAGGATATAATCGCAACTCCTCTGCGTACGATCAATATACCTTGCATATGATAAACGGTTAAAGCTGTTGCTAGCCAACACAAAACAACGCTTGGAGTGCGGAGTACGATTATGTCTTTACTTCCGAAGGGCAGACTGCTTACATTTTTTCAGCTTACAGAGATATCTGTTTGTCCATGGAGGTTTCAGCGGCGGTCGCTTGAGTGGTACATGGAGCTCAATCACACGTTGAATTTCGCGGTTGAATATGCCGATAATACTATCCAGATCCCGATCGGAATCTAGGAAGCGCCAATCAATTGATAATAGGACGGATGCTAGAAGATCATAATCGGTACGTAGAAAATCAAACTGAACCCTATCAAAAGATTGTTCAAATTGCATCGGTAAATCCATGTTCTACTGCTTCAGAAACGCAGCAGACTGGTAACGTCCTGTCATTCACCAGGGCCAAATCGAGAGTCCTATTGTTAGTGTTCTATATGGGGTTCACTTGTGTCAAACCGTTGAAACAGAATCCATCGTAAAGTGCGTTCCCAGATCGTGTCATCCTTGAATTACTAACATCAATCTTAAATCCACCATTCTCAGAACGTGTCCAATGCATTTCGGAGTGGTTGTAGTCCCCCAGAAGAAGAGCAAAATCGTTTTGGTTTAGTCCAGATAGAATGGATTCGACGGAGTCAACATGCTCTTGGACCTTCCACGTGGCTGGAGGCATGTGTGCGTTCCGGGGTCAGATGAGAAGAATTTCCTGGTGGGTGAGACATCGCTGTACATTGGCTGGAAGCGTGAGGCTTATCGGAAGACGATCTGAACATATTGAGAGGATACTTGCCTGAGAATGGCGGTTGGAAGGTCCCTTCACCTGTCTCAAACACAGGGCCTGCCTCTTTCCTTTATGCATATGATGGACGGATAGTTATGTAGTATAACAGCGTTAATAGAAATCAGTTTGTTGAAAACTTCGAGGCACGTGAGGATAATAGCGCAGCATCTTCGTGTACTCGATAATCATAGTTTACGCTGATTTCAAAATGTTATAGGTATGGTATATGGCTCAAACCTTAGCATATTATACTGCAGTTGAGCATATTTATTGTTGTACATCAGCTTACATTCGAGCTCTGACCAATATTATGCCTTCAGGCGACTTGCCTCATTAATATGAACCATCATTCTATTTAAAATAATCTTATCAAACAGTCTGCTTATTGAAGAAAGCAAACTGATTGGGCGATAAACATGGGCGTAGCCAGGATTTCGAGAAGGGGGGCAACTTTTTTGGTCTTCTAAATCGTAGTTTTATAGTAGTTTTATAAAAACACATGAATATTTACACATGAAACCAAATCGAAACAATAATGATTAAAACAATAAATAATGGATTTAAAAATGCGTGATTTATTGCTCATCAGATATTTTTAAATAAAGTGAGAAAAATATTAACGAACTTAGTATTCAGAAAGAATATAAAATCGTCTATAACAATTATTATAAAAATCCTGCATTCTTCCATAAGTTTAAGAAAACTAGAACCATACATCTGAATTTCTAAACAAATCCTCTCTGAAATAATATTTAGGAAAATCAATATGCAAGCTTTCTCCAGGAATTCCTTCGACAATTGCTCCTAGCATTCTATCCGAAATTCTATCAGGGATTCTTTAGGAATGCCTCCAGTAACTTCTTCGGCAGTGTCTTCAGGAATTCTACCATAAATTTTGCCGGGAATTGATCCGAAAATTCCACCATTATTTACTCCAAGAAAATCTTCACGAACTTCTTTATAAGTTCTGCAGAATTCCCTGCAATAATTCAAATAATTTCGTGCTGTTTCTCATAATTTTTAAGAATAAGAATATTCCGTGGAAATCCCGCAGAATTGTCATTAAAAATTCCTGAGAATTTCAAGAAAAATCTTCGAATTTGTTGTGCAAATTCCATAAAATTTTCCTTTAATTGTTTCGAATAATTTCTTGTGAAAATGTCAAAGAATTTCTCCAGGAATTCCGCCGGAAATTTATACAGAAATTATACCGAAAATGGAATCAACAATGGAATTTTCGGAGGAATTCCTAGATTAATTCGCAATGAAATCCTGAAAGAATTCCGGTGCAAACTTCAAGATTTCCAGTGGGAGATCCTCCAGGAGTTTCTCCGAAAATTTCTCCTGGAATTCTTCCAGGAGTTCCACCAGCATTTCCGCCAAGAATTCCTCTAGGATTTCCTTCGAGAATAATTCCGGTAGTTCTATCGGCAGTTCCTCTGAAAATTCTTCGGGGAATTTCGGCAGAATTGGAATTTATTTAGGCTTCTTCGGGAATTTATATAGATTTTCCACCAGAAGCTCCTCCGAGAATTTCTCTGCGAGCTCCTCAGGGAATTCTCCGGGAGGTCCTCTGATGATGATGATGGTCCAGCTACAAACCCCAACAAAGGTTTCAGCTAGACGAGATTTGTCTATAAGATGAATTCTCTTGTTTCCGAGAATGCTTCTGGTAGTTTCCCCGGGGTTCCTTTGGAAATTCTCCCGGGAGTTTCTTCAGAAATTCTTCCAGAAAATTTCTTCGAGAGTTCCTCCGGGAATTCCACCAGCAATTCATCCGGGAGTTTCTCTGGAAATTCCTCCGGGAGTTCCACCAGAAGCTATTCCAGGAAATTATTCAGGTTTTTTTCAGGAAATCATTTAGGCTTTCTTCAGAAATTAGGTTGGAAATTCCTCCCGAAGTTCTTCCGATAGTTTCTCTGGGATTCCTCCGGGAGTTCTTACGGGAGATCTTACGGGAGCTCCTCTGGCAGTTCCTACAGGAATTCCTCCGGGACATCCACCAGCAGTTTCTACGAGAATCCCTCCGGGAGTTTCACCGGCAGTTTCTCCGGGTGTTTCTCTGAAAAGGAATTCCCGGAGGAACTCCCAGAGTAATTTCCGGAGGAACTCCCGGGGGATTTTCTATAGGAATTTCCGGAGAAATTATCAGAGGAATTCTCGGAGGAACTGCCGGTGGAACTTCTGGAGGAATTTATTGAAGAACTACAGGAAGAATTTCCGGAGGAAATCCTGGAGGAACTCTCATAAGAATTCTAGGATGAACTCCCAAAGGAACTTCCGTAAGAATTCCAGGAGGAACTCCTGGAAGAATTCTTAAAAGAACCTCCAGGAGGAATTACCGTAAGAACTCCCAGAGAAATTCTCTGAAGAACTTTTGGAGGAATTTGTAGATAAATGCCTAAAGAAATGCTAAATGAATTCCTGAAAAAAAGCCTGATTGAATTCCCGAAGGAACTACTAGAGAAAAAATATTTCTGAAGGAACTTCCGAAATCCCATTTCCCGTGAAATTCCTGCCAAATATCGTCCAGGAATTCCCTGTAAAGTTCTTGGAGGTATTAGCGGAGAATTTCTTGGAAAAACTGGAAGAACTCCCGGAGGAACTCCCACAAGCACTTCCGGAGGAATTCCCACATGGAAGTCCTGAAATAATTCTTAGCGAATTCCGAAAAAATATCTGAAGGAATTCCCAGAAAAATACCAGGAGAAATTAATGCAGAAATTCCCAAATGAAATCCTGAAAGTATTCCCAGATGAATTGCTGAAGAAAATCCCTGCGGATTGTTCCGAAGAAATTTCTGGAAGAACTCTTGGCAGATATCCGAGTAAATTCCGAGTGAAGTCCGAAGGAATTCTAGTACACTTCCGCGGAAAATCTCCCGGAGAAATTCCTGAAGCAATTCTCTGGAAATTATCTCGATTTCCCTGGTTAATAACTGTGGAAGTGTTTAATGAACACTAAGCGAGGCGGCAATGTCCCAGTGGTGGATGTAATGTCAACGAAGAAGAATTCCTGGAGAAGTACCTGAAGAAAATCTTGAAAAAATACCTGTAAGAATTTATGGCGAAATATTGGACGAATTCCAGGAGAAATTCATGAAGATATTTCTAGAGGATTTCTTGAAAGATATTCTGAAGTAATTGCGAAAAGAATTCCAGATTGGAATGCTAGATGATTTCGCTATTGAATGTTTGGAGGTATTCCCGGAAAATTTCCTTGAAGTAATCCCGGAGGAATTAAAGGAAGAGTTCCGAGAGGAATGCCCGGAAAAGTTCCTAGAAGAATTTCCGAAGGAATTTCTTATAGATTTACAAGTGAAATTATGGAGCTAAATCGGAGGATTTCCGTCATAAATTTTTGAAGAAACTTCTGGTAAAATTTTGGGAAGAAATTCCGTATGTATTCTTGACGGAACTCTCGAATGCATGCCTGAAGGAAATGCCGGATTCTTCCTGAAGAGAGAATAGCCGAAGAAATATCTAGAAGTAAATCTTGGAGAGAAGAAAAGAAATCTTCAAGGAATTTCCTCGTGAATTTCCTAAAAAAAATAGTGGGGGGTTTCTAGATAAGGAGGAATTACAATTACATGAGAAGGATTTTCGAACGATTTTCAGAGGAATTTGTGGAAAACTTTCCGGAGGAATTCAGAAGTTCCCAGGGGAGCTTCTAGAAGGATTTCAAGGAGAATTTTTGAGCCCGAAATGTTTCGAGTTGTTTTGAACTTTCATATATTATGGATCCTGGATGCCCTAATAAATTTTGGGAATCTTTTGAATTTCAACCACCTATTTCTGTATATAATTGGATCGTAAAGTGCACATGTTTGAGGGAATTCATTTCTACAATTTATGGGGGGCGACAACCCCCCCTGCCCCCTCTGGCTACGCTCTTGAGTTTTAATACATGATATTTGGAAGATTTTGTACCAAATTAATTTGGCTGCACTGGCGACCACCTCGTCAGAGCAACCGATTAAAAAACAACAAGGCAGTCTCAATTGAATTGTCACATCCTATCCTAGATTATGCCTAACGTCCTTGGACCTAACGTCATGGACGCAGCAATCTCATATTTTTGCATCAACACATTTCCTGAAGGAGTTTTCGTAAGTTCTGAAGGATTTCCTGAAGAAATTCCCATCAGTGTGCTTCCGATTTCAGTTGCGTATTGCTTCCTATTACTTTTTAAAACTTAACAGATACGTATTTCGTTTTAGAGCCTCGCATTTGACTCAACCTCTGTCGAGTCGAACCACACGACGCATTTAAGATTATTGAGGTAAAATTTCGCCTGTAAATTAGAGGAATTAGATGGTTAGTACTACCACGTCTCATTATAATGAAGACTTTCCACTGAACAAGTTAAAATAAATTTTACTCAACACAAGAACAATTTACAAATCGCTTCATAACAGCCCTACCCAACATGACAAAAAATATAAACAACATGTAAAAATACCTACACTAAATTGATTACTCATATAGCTAGGTTTTACCCAGCTAGAGGCAAGATCTGAGCCGTTCATTTCCAACTTATCAACTCATGAAGCTCAGTCTATCAGATCATCTCAATCGAAGCACCATGATTCCCAGTATTGATTTCTATTTGTAATCGTCGTCATTTGTTCAATGATCCAGTTAAAAACGCAGCTGCAGCATTGAACCAAACAGTGCAATATTTACGATAATTTTAAGGTCAAAATAGGTACGATCAAATTATTCATCAGTGTCGTTATTTGACTAAACCATTCCAAACTTTAACAGAAACTTGCCCGGAGAATGAAGAGTTCGACTGTTGTGGGAATGCATGCAGCCGAGCTGCGACTTTCGGACACAAGCTTGTGAATTGTTTCTTCTGTCCCTCGGAATGCGTTTGCAAGGCAGGATTCATTCGTAAGAGCGAACGAGCAGCGTGCATTCCTATCCAGGAATGTCCAACCGGAAACTGAATTCTCCAATAGTGTAACGTTGTAAAAACGTTTAAACGATATTTGTCAGCAATTGTTTCAACTAAGAAAATATAATAAGGTCTACATGTAGATATCTTCACCTGTCATAAGACAAGTTTATGCAGGGTCCAGCAATTAAGTGCTACATTGGATTGGAATAAAAGATAAATGGATCAAAACAAAATAATTCATTATAATTTGATTCAATGTTACCAACAAGTGGAAACTAAAAAAATAACTTTAATACTTTTCTATCAGAACAATATGCTTTCAGAAATATAACTTTATGTGAATGAATCCTTAGAATACTCTAAAATGTCAAACACACTCACACATTGCTTACAACATGCCGTCGAAACATGAAGTACTGCGGCGTGCATTGTAAATTTTTCAAGCGAATAAAGATCATGAGAAAAATACGCAATCGAATAATTTAAGCGTGAAAATGTTTTGAAAACTGTCATAGCACTGTTTGGTCTACCGAATTCCATTTCATACAAAGGTGATTGTGAAAAAGACACGAATCAACTCATAAGCAGGATCAGAAGCAGCATTCCGAAGATCGATGTGGCAGATCCAGCAGCTCATTCAAACCAGCAAGACTAAGCTGCGCACGGCGAACCACGGACCATATGCTTATATTCAGGGTTCGTACTTTTCGTTTCGATGAGACGAAATCAAACAATTTTCGGTCGGGGAGAATCTTTTTCGGAGTTTTAGTGAAAAGCATTTCTCCTAACCCTCTTTCTCTAGAGCAGACCTAGAAGATAAGCGAAAATCGCCTACTTGATGAATTTCTTTTCGCTTCATCACTTTTACGCCTCACTCACTTTTCGCGAAAATTTTCGGTAAGCAATTACAAAAGTTACGACCGCAGAGGATTCGAACCTAGAACATCAACAAAATGACGATGGGTTTTGGTCACAGTAGCCATACCACCACAGTGACTGCATGTAGGGATTAGGTTGTTTGTTCCATAAAGCCCACTCTGTTTGCAATTGGTCATGGCACGAAAAGGAAGCAAGGAGTGAGAAAACGAGCAATCGCGGCACTGGTAGTGAGGGAGAAATGTTTATCTCTCATCACACCTTTTTCTTTTCCCAAACCGATTTCTCGGCGAAAATCACGTGAGGGACATTCTCTCTCGTGAGAATGAGTGAGAATTACGATCCCTGCTTATATTCATTAGTCTAAGTTTGAAGACTAAGGACAACTCTTTGTATAACATATATCAGATTGAACTGTACTTCTTTGTATATTTTATCTCGAGCCAATCTTTTCAATCCAGTTTTTTAGTTGCCACCCGTTAGAAAACATATGTCTTTTTGAAAGTTTATTGGTCAGTTCATCTTTTTCGTCCTTGAGTTTCACCAAATATAATCTTTATAGTTTGTTTTTCTCAATCCGCACCATGATCGCATATTTGTAACACTCGCATTTTTGTTCATTTTGTAAAAAGCCTGTGAATAGTTCAGAAAGCTTAATTTACCGCATCTAATCCCACAACAATTAAATAGACTTTACTATCTTCTTTACCAGTGGTAATTGGAAATGATTGAGTTTGTGGGAGATTAGCAAACGATTTACAAAATCAACCAAAATGTTACAAATATGCGTTATACAGTGTGCAGTCTATCTGATCTCACATACATAGCCAACTCTTGAGAGAATCCTGAAAAATGATAGAATCGACTAGTTACATAATCTTGTCATTATTTATGTTGCCAGCTGCCAGGCCCACTGTCAGCGTTGTTGAATTTGTTGTTGTGAAAATTAGTCCTTAACCTTCCTAACGTGTTCGGTCAATATGCCAATCGCACTTTCAAATTGTTATAGCTTTTTAACGCAACAATGTGAAGGTCTGAAAGTTCTTGACTTTTCCTATTTCTGGAAACTATGTTCCGGAACGTTGAACTACTTTGTACGACGTTCCTGAAGGCCACACAAAAAACTCACACTTACGGTGTTCGGGTCATATTGACGGATTTGAAAATATCTCTGACATTTCTCAGCCAAATTCACATGTTTATATACCATAATAATCGTCTGCTCACATTTTTCCGAAACAGACCTCAGATTGTTGATCGCCACACCTACATCCTGTATCGTCGGAGGAAGGATCGTCAGTTGCCACTTTATATGGACGAAATTGCACAAATATCGCGAAAGAACGATTTTTTGCTTTTTTCTCAGAAATATACATAATACCACTGGCGGAGCCAGCTATTTTGTTTGGTGGACACCACTAAGCAAGAACAATAAAACAATAGCCAATCAATGGTGTGATTGCATCGCGTGGTGCCCCACCTCTGTCTCCGCCAGTGCATAATACTATTTCAGTAATGCAGAATTGTGAATGCTGACAATGTTTCTACAGATGTTCTAGGTCCTCCAAACCATTCTGGATTTTAGAGCCCTGGTCTACCAATCAATTGCGGTATGAAACCAAAAGCAACTCATGTTGCCCATACATGCCCTTAGAGGCCATGCGCATCAATATGATCTAGATATGTCCAAACCGTATGTTCTAAGTTCTCCAAATCATTCTGGAGTTCAGCCAAATGACCTACCACATTACTGGGCCGATATGAAGCCAATAACAATCTATATAAGTCCTTAGAGGTCATGCGCATTATTTGCGATCTAGATATGTCCAATTCGGATGTTCTAAGTTCTCCAAATCATTCTGGAGTTTAGGGAGTAGGTCTCCCAAGACAACTGGGCTTGATATCAAGCCAATAACAACTATACAAGCCCTTATCGGCTTGTGCATGATTCACGATCTACATATGTCGAATTCGAATGTTCTAAGTTCTCCAAATCATTCTGGAGTTCAGACGAATTGATATCAAGCCAATAACAACCCATGGTCCTTATAGGCCATGCGCATGATTTATGATCTAGATATGTCCAAACCGGATGTTATAAGTTCTCCAAATCATTCTTGAGTACAAACCTATTGATCTACCTCGTCAGCTGGGCTTAATTCAAAGATAATAGCAATGTTAATTATTTACGATCTGATATATCCATAATACACATAATTTTTTTCCGAGATATCATCAATTTGTTGAACTTTACCGAGATTCGCACAGCCGAGCCCCAGCAAACGTGTTTTTGCCGAGATTTCTGTCAAAATTGCTGAAAATCAGCAAATTATTTGCCGAAAAACCAGCTAACAAACGTTATTTTTACCGGGATATCAGTTTTATTTTGCTGGGAAAACGGCTGTGGAATTTTGCCGAGTTCAAGTCAACTATGTTGGTATAAAGCCTATAGCATTCTATTGTCTGTGGCTCAAAGACAATATGCATGGTTTACGATTTATATCTGTCCAAATCGTATTTCAATCTACTCAAATCATTCTGGTTTAGACCATCTGCTTTACCAAAGCAACTGGGCTTGATACTTAATCTCAATAGCATCCAATAGCAATCCATGATGTTCATATAGCCGCCTTGAAGCCATGCACATGATTTAGGATTCAGATATGTCCAAATCGGATATTCTAAGCTTTTCGAATCGTTCTAGAATTCAAACCATTTGGTCTATCATATCAATTGTACAAAACCAATAGAAACATATGGTGCTAAATATTTAAATCACTAAAGAGTTCAGATGAATTGATGTTCAAAGTAAACTTAGAACAAAACCGATAGGAACCCAATATATTCAACTATTGAATGCTTACGGTTTACAATCTTGTTCGTCCAAATGTGATGTTTTGAGCTCTCAGATTATCTATCCGACTAGAAGGTCATATCAAAGTTATATCAGCATATGTTATGTTATACTAAATTTTTTAAACAAAATTTGTTAGAAACATGTGAAGCTGTTGTTAAAATATCTAAATTTCTATCAAAATTACACTACTGGAAACAAAAACTATCAAATTTTGTTACAATTTTATCAAAAAATAAAATATTTTGTTAGAAATTTACAACAGAATCAGATACAAAATATATTGTTTCTGTGCAGTTGCAAATTTTAACAGTTCGTGATAGGTCTCTAGATTGTGATCAACCATCAGAAGTTTTTGTTTTGTCTGAACAAGAATATTTTTGAGAACAGAAACTACATCATTACAAATAAGCAACCTTTTCAAATTAGGGAAAATACCTATTCTTGGCAATCTAAGACATTCGCCAATAGAATGATAAAATAATGAATAAATACACTAAAACACAGGTATAGTTCAACTGGTGTACATTTGTACGCTCTTTCTTTGATGATTGGTGTTTACTAAATATAACAGCTTTACCAAACTCAGTAAATTTAATATAAAGTAACAGGTCAACGTTTCTTCTATTGGCATAACAATTTCTATTATCAGCAATGAGTTTGCTCCTTTAGCAACTAGATATGGAAGTAGAAAACTGGTAATGTATTGGTGCCAAATGGTGGTTGTTTATATCCTCCAGTAGTAAAATTCATTCATATTAATCGGCCCGCTAATCTCGCTTCACTCAATTTTGGAACAAACTTTGTTTATCAAATTGGCTTAAAACAAAACATGGATTTTAGCCTTGCATCAATTTTATGTCATGTAGACATATACGCAAAAGCATTTAAACACATTGTAAAACAAATTTACTTTACGGTAACAAAAAACAAACGTGAATGGCAGAGGGTACCCGTGTACCCAGATATTTATATTATCATAACTTTTACCATTTTCAACCTATTTGAATAATGTTGTCCATTTTGGAGAAGGAACTTGAATGCCTTTTGTCCGCTCAAGATTTACATCTTTTGCCTTTGTAATGCCTTAGAGTCGTAAGCAAAGGTCTATCAACCAGTTTTAAATACACAACTTGCTCTTTGGGGTCCTTACATATATGTTTGTTTCATCAAAAAATCATGGTGGTTATGTACAAGACACGACCGCTCGACGTAAACTACGTAAAATTAAATCTATACATA
This sequence comes from Armigeres subalbatus, assembly GCF_024139115.2. Taxonomy (NCBI): domain Eukaryota; kingdom Metazoa; phylum Arthropoda; class Insecta; order Diptera; family Culicidae; genus Armigeres; species Armigeres subalbatus. The sequence goes on along the minus strand of NC_085141.1, from coordinate 370,869,811 downwards.
AGAATGAATGTTTGTCTGTCTGCCCTTATAGACTAGGAAACGGCATGAACATTTGTATGTAGAGGTTTTAGGGAACGATGAAGGTTCTTACGATGGTATTAGACCCTCCTCTTCTGGAAGGGCTCCATACAAATGATATACAAATTTCTGCTTTAATCGAAAATTAATCTAAAAATGGAATCAAAATTTGCAAATTTCGAATACTTAATCGTCTTTAAATAATGTAAAAATATTTAATTAATCAATGTAAGGTAAAACGAAGCTCGTCGGTTCTGGTAGTATAGCATATTAACAATATATTCCAACTCGTGAGTCTACACATATCAATAATGGGCAGCACTGTCCTATCCAGTCTGAGCCACCCATACTTACACTACGTTTCACAGTTGAATAATAGACAATACCTAAAAGTAGGCAATTATTTATCAGGTGTCTACTCATCTGTAAAACAAAATTCCTGATTTTCCAGATTTTTCCAGGTATTTTACAATAATTTCAGGTAAAAACAAACGTTCTATAGATTTTAGCAACAAAATAATCAAATTAAAAAAGTAAATGGCGAAAATATTGTTTTAAAGAATATTTTGAGCCTCACATAAACAATGTTGTAAATTACTTAACAAAATTCCTTCAGGAACTCCTTCGCAAGTTTACCCAGAAATTGCTTCGCATTCAATCGAAATTCCTTCAGAAATCACACAGGAAAAAGGAATAGAAAAGGAAAAGGAATAGGAAAAACATCTCAAGAAATGTTCAAATTCCTTCAGAGATGCATTTGGCACTCCTTTAAGATTTTTTTTTAAATTCCTTTAGGTGTTTGTTCGAAAATGTCTTGTGAAAATCCTCGAAATACCTTTATAAAATACTTTGCAGATTTATTCAGATATTCTTCTAAATTTTTTTAGGAATTTCTTGAAAATTTGATTAAGAGTTCTTTATGAAATTTCTTAGAATTTTATTTCAGCTGTTTTTTAAAGAAACTAAAAGCTTCTTAAGGAAATGTTCCGGAAATATGTTTA